>NC_080571.1:142932190-143237190 GCF_030247185.1 Malaya genurostris
ATATATATATATATATATATATATATATATATATATATATATATATATATATATATATATATATATATATACAAATAATAACAATCATAGAATAGACAATAGATCACGTAATACGTATATAAAAATAACAATGATAATATCAATCATAGAATAGAAAAAGGCGGGTGGGTAATGTCAGAGACATAACTGTATGTCGTGAATACGAAAACAACTGACATGTTCCTTAACACTTCCGAATATCAATTAGTTGATCAATTGTATGAATTATGCAAGCATTCCCCTTTGCACATTTTCCGCAAAAACAAAGAAGGCTTCACTTTTTATTGAGAGGCTTGTTTCTACCTGATTTCGTTTGTAGCTTTTTCACTAATGGGCGGTCCTAACGGCTATAAAAATATCCGCATTCAGAATTTTAATGTTGATTATTTCATTTCGGATTTGCATAATTTATTGAAACAAACTATCAATATGCTGAAGGGACTCGTTTCTAGCATTCAGAAAGGTCAAATTGCGTAATTCTCTACGACATTAAACTCTGGAACATTTTTCGCAAAAACAAAGAAGGCTTCACTTGATCTCGTTTACTGTGAGTTTCACACAGCGAAATGTGCACAAATCTAACCAAACTGTTCTAGATTTGCAGTAAACTGAGGATATTTCCCTACGATTTGCGAACAACAAATCCTAATAGTTCTTTAGAAAACTTTTAGAGCCATTAGAACGGCTGATTTTGTGCAATGCTCTCCACCGTTGTTTTTTCACCAATGCTAATGACTGGCAGCTGTGACGTAATCGCTCTTGTCGAAAGCGAAACTAATTGTGCAGACGACACAAAACACATCTGCTCGCAGTGGCGATAGAATCCAAACTGATTGAATTTTTGTTAAGAGATTTCTTTTTATGTGATTTCGTTTGTAGCTTTTTCACTAATGGGCGGTCCTAACGGCTATAAAAATAGCCGCATATAGAATTTTAATGTCGATTATATCATTTCGGATTTGCATAATTTATTGAAAGAAACTATCAATATGCTGTATGGATTCGTTTCCAGCATTCAGAAGAGTCAAATTGCGTAATTCTCTACGACATTAAACTCTGGAACATTTTTCGCGAAAAAATGCTTCACTTGATCTCGATTACTGTGAATTTCACACAGCGAAAAGTGCACAAATCTAAGCAAACTGTTCTTGATTTGCAGTAAACTGAGGATATTTCCCTACGATTTGCGAACAACAAATCCTGATAGTTCTTTAGAAAACTTTTAGAGCCATTAGAACGGCTGATTTTGTGCAATGCTCTCCACCGTTGTTTTTTTTCCCAATGCTAATGACTGGCAGCTGTGACGTAATCGCTCTTGTCGAAAGCGAAACTAGCTGTGCAGACGACACAAAACACATCTGCTCGCAGTGGCGATAGAATCCAAACTGATTGAATTTTTGTTAAGAGATTTCCTTATATGTGATTTCGTTTGTAGCTTTTTCACTAATGGGCGGTCCTAACGGCTATAAAAATAGCCGCATATAGAATTTTAATGTCGATTATTTCATTTCGGATTTGCATAATTTATTGAAAGAAACTATCAATATGTTGTAGGGATTCGTTTCTAGCATTCACAAGGACCAAATTGAGGAACTCACTGCGATATTCACCACTTCTCGGAACATTTTTCCCGGACGATTTGTTGTACAGCAGCAGATATTTCGTTCTCTTCCTTAGAACGCGTTCTGATTGGCTGGTGTTGACATGGATCAAATGAGACAAGTTTTTCAATAGTGTACTATTGAAATACTTCAATGCTTTTGCTATACACGTTTAAATTGAAAAATTTCAATTCTATTGGTAGTTAGATTATATAAATCCTTTCACAGATCACTGAGCTATGAGCTTTAAAAATACGAGAAAGGCAAACGCGCCATATGAATTATCCTCTTCGATACTCGTTTATACCAAACATTTCAGAAAAGTTTAATTTTGAATTATTTGAGACTATGTCACAAAACTGAAAATTTTATCATAAAATTGTGATCATATTTCCGATGGCATGTCGCAAGAATTATGTTGATTCATTAGATACAACAATAGATATTCACGATCAAAAACTTATCACTCTCTCAGAGGGTAAATTTTGAAAAGGCACCCCATAGTAAAGTAAGTCGTATTCACGACAAAATGATTATACTAAAGGCACAGAGTCATACAAAACGTATAAAAGAAGATTTTTTTGGAGTCCCGAACTGTGTGTGCACCCGAAAATTAGTCGTCGCAGAAGGATGTCAGTAGCTTAGCCAAGCTACCTAAGAGAACGAGAGGGTGTGATCGGATGCGGTGGCAAGTTGAAGACAAAGGGAACCGGGGAATCACCAAGATGTCAGAAGGAAGAACAGCAGAGTTGAAAGTCGAGGCAATTACGAGTTGAAAAAAAAAATCGAGGCAGAAAAATTACGAAAAAGTTTTATATGGAAGACGTGATAACAAATCGAAATAATGGCAATGTTACAAATGGCTACATCAACAAGTACAACTGATAACCAAAAAAGAAGGAAGTAAATGCAGTTAACACAGTTAAATATGACTTGCATGGGTATGCCACAACGTTACAAATTGCTACCCCATATTTTATTCAGTGAGCATCGGCAAAAGCTCAACTGAGTACCATAAACCAATATATGAAAATCAAAGCTTATTAATACGTGAAAAAAATTAAACAGTTGGTTGTTTAAAAATACACTACGAAGAAGATAACCACGAAATCAAATGCAATGCATAAAAGCTGCTAGGAGCCTCAACACATTGTACCAAACGAGAAGCCATGATGAGAAGCAACAATACAGAATACCAATATTACTACTGACAGTAATCCCAATGATGTCCAAAATGCAAAGGAGTCAACGATCAATTTTCAACTATGCCCAATGAAGCGAGTACATAAACAATGAGAAGCCCTAATACGTATCACCAACACAGAAGAACGAGCTATTAGGAACGAGAACGACACGGAACGCAGAGTCCGAGACTAGCAACCGTTCCATCACTCCCACAGATAAAGCAACAATAGAAGCATACCATGGAGCAGGATGGCGTCAGAGGAGAACACACACACACGCGGACCATCGTAAGGTTAGGAAATTTAACTAACGTATAGCCACAGTCGGTGTTGAACAGTCGTTCGCACCGCACGCGTATAGCTCTTGGCTCCTGGAATTTTTTTCTGGCTACCTAGAGTTTCATTGATTCAAGGCTTCAGTCTTTTTCAAGGCTACCTGAATCACTAACTAAGTGACTAAGTGATACAAACAGTGATATTAGAGTGACTAAGTGATATTAGAGTGACTAAGAAATTAATCAGCCTTTTTTAAGGCTAGCTAGGAGTCTAATCGAAGACTAATTTAGCCTAGTTAATTTAATTTAAAATTTCATTAATTTCAAAAATGCCTGCGTCCAACCGGAAAGGCAACAAGCCTAAGGCTAAAAATAATTCAATACGGAATAAATCACAATCCGTTATTCAACATTTTTCTAATAACATTCACGATCTTATAGAATCTGAATGTAAAAATAAAAGACAACGGACGGATTTCCCTTCCGTTGATCCTATGCCGTCTAACAATATTTACGAGATTCTTCCTGAATCCGATTGTAGCGACATAGAAGAAAATTCTTCAAAAATTCCCAAAATGGACGCTTGTCGTTCTGGGAAGAAACATCAATCTATGCCACCAGTGACGGTGATGATTTCCGACTTCAAAGCATTCCGTACTGAGCTTTCTACTTTTCTCCCGGAAGTAAAAGTCTCATTTCAAATCGGACGAAGAGGAGAATGTCGAGTCTTGGTGGATGGATTGGAAGATTACGAACGTCTTATTCGATATTTGTCCGAAAAACTTCATAAATTTTATTCATATGATATAAAATCAGACAGACCCTTCAAGGCTGTCTTGAAAGGATTATCAAATGATCAAAGTATTGATGAAATTAAAAATGAACTAAAAGAATTGCTTGGTTTTGCCCCTTCCCAAGTAATACTTATGAAAAAAAGAGCGAATGGTACTTCTAAACCACGCTCTGGAATTTCCCATGAACTTTACCTAATACACTTCAATCGAAGTGATGTAAACAATTTGAAAACTTTAGAAAAGGTACGTTTCATTTCCCACATTAAAATTCATTGGGAACATTATAAACGGCATAATCGTATTGCAAACTTAACGCAATGTCGTCGTTGCCAAAGCTTCGGTCATGGAACCAAAAATTGTCATATGGATATACGGTGTTTGAATTGTGGTAAATCGCATTCGAAAGACGTTTGTCCAATGAATGAAACCACTGATAAATTTTCATGTTCAAATTGCGATGGAAATCATAAATCCAATTATTTGAAATGTCCTGTCAGGGAAAAAATTTTAAACGCTCGTTCGCTTCGACAACAAGTCAAATCAACGACCTTAAATTTACAGAACATACCTGAAAATCAAAAAAACCGTTACAAATGCCACGCCTAATTCTTTTAAGGCACTGATTTCTTCGAAACAAAAAACAGGTACGCCTGCCAATTCGTCTTCTAACGAAAATAATTTATTGACAGGTAGATCGACCTCGTCATCATCTTCTTCTAATGTCAGTTATGCTGGTATATTAGGTAGAAATCTATCACCTATTTCTTCTAATGTAAATAATCAAAACACAGGACCGCCTTGCAGTTCTTCTTCTAACGAAAACAATTTATTAATAGGTAGACCGGCCAAATCATCTTCTTCTAATGGCAGTCTACCTACAAATATTCCTTCAATGCCATTCGCTTCTTTAAATGAAGTCGATTTAGGCGATATAACTGAAAATAAAATGATCTACCTACAAGATCAACTTTTTCAAATGATCATCCAAATGAATTCGACTTCATCACTTTTTGAAGCATTTCAAATCGGATGGAAATTTGCAAATAATATTATAATGAATTTAAAATTTAACAGTGATGTTAAATAATTATTTGAATATTTTAAATTGGAATGCTCGATCTTTGAAATCGAGTGAAGATGAATTTTATAATTTTCTCAAAGTTCACAAAATTCATATTGCCATTGTGACAGAAACTTTTCTCAAACCAAATGTAAAATTGAAAAGTAATCCACATTATGTGGTTCATCGATTTGACAGGTTTACTGGAATGGGTGGTGGAGTTGCCATTTTTGTCCAACGGCAAATTAAACATCGAATTTTACCTTCTTTCAATACTAAAGTTATTGAAAGCTTGGGGATCGAAGTTGAAACCATTCATGGAATTTATTTCATCGCTGGAGCATATTTGCCATTCCAATGCACCGGCGAACAATTAAATTTCTTTAAAGGCGATTTGCAAAAACTTACAAGATATCGATCGAAATTTTTCGTAATAGATGACTTAAATGCTAAGCATGTCCAGTGGAATTGTAGGCAAAATAACAGTAATGGTAAAATACTTCATAATCAACTCTCAGCTGGTTACTTCACAGTTCTTCATCCCAGTAATCCTACTTGTTTCTCTTCCGTGAAAAACCCGTCTACAATTGATCTGGTTCTAACAGATCAAAGTCACATTTGTAGTGAACCGATTACTCATGCTGATTTTGACTCAGATCATCTTCCTGTAACATTCAGACTTTCCAACGAAGCTATAATTAATCCAATTAGTTCTATTTTCAACTATCATAGAGCTAATTGGTTGGATTACAGATCTCACATTGAAAATCATGTGGATCATGAAACTATTTTAGAAAATTCTGCGGACATCGACACAGCAATTGATAATTTGAATCATTATATTATCGAAGCTAGAAATCTTTCAGTTCCCAAAGCTCAAACTAAATTAAATTCTCCTATCATCGATGACAATCTTCAACTGCTCATTCGGTTGAAGAATGTTCGTCGACGACAATATCAACGGTCTCGTGATCCTGCTATGAAAAACATAGTTAAGGATTTACAAAAAGAAATTAAACATAGATTTACTCTTTTGCGAAATGAAAATTTCGCTAAAGAAGTTGAACAAATTAAACCATATTCTAAACCTTTCTGGAAACTTTCTAAGGTTCTTAAGAAACCTCAGAAACCAATTCCTGTTCTCAAGGAAGGAAATCAAATATTTCTTACAAATGGTGAAAAAGCTCAAAAGCTAGCTCAGCAGTTCGAGAGTGTCCACAATTTTAATTTAAACGTTGTGAGTCCTATTGAAAATGAAGTCTCACTGAAATATGATCATATTTCAACCCAAGTGTTATCACACGATGACATTATTGAGACGAATTTTGATGAAATTAAATCAATTATTAGGAAACTCAAAAACATGAAGGCTCCTGGTAATGATGGAATTTTTAATATTCTTATTAAAAATCTTCCCGATGTTGCCTTGAGACTCCTGGTTAAAATTTTCAACAAGTGTTTTTCATTAGCTTACTTCCCAAAAAGATGGAAAAACGCTAAAGTAATTCCTATCCTAAAACCTGATAAAAACCCAGCAGAAACATCAAGTTATCGCCCAATTAGCTTACTTTCTTCTATCAGTAAACTTTTTTAAAAAATTATCTTGTTGAGAATGATGACTCATATAAATGAGAATTCAATTTTTTTACCAGAGCAGTTTGGATTTCGTCATGAACATTCAACTACTCATCAACTTGTCAGAGTAACGAACATGATAAAATCAAATAAATCTTCTGGGTTATCCACTGGAGTTGCTCTTCTAGACATAGAAAAAGCATTCGACAGTGTTTGGCACAAAGGTTTAATAGCAAAAATGTCTGATTTCCAGTTTCCTATTTATTTGATCAAAATGATTCAAAATTATTTAACTGATCGTACTCTTCAGGTTAGCTATCAGAATTGTAAATCTGAATTGCTACCCGTACGAGCCGGTGTTCCGCAGGGTTCGAGTGTAGCTCCAATCTTGTATAATATTTTCACTTCTGATCTTCCAAATCTACCCGTTGGTTGTCAGAAATCGCTATTCTGTGACGACACAAGTCTGTTGGCCACAGGTAGAAATCTAAGAGTGATCTGCAGTCGCCTACAAAGAAGTTTAAATATTTTCAGTGATTATCTGTCAAAATGGAAAATTAAACCAAATGCAGCAAAAACGCAATTAATTATCTTTCCTCACAAGCCAAGAGCTTCTTTTCTTAAACCAAACAATAATCACATTCTCAAATTGAATGGCTTGGAATTGACATGGTCTGATCAAGGTAAATACTTAGGTTTAACGTATGACAAAAAACTCACTTTCAAGGATCACATTGAAGGAATCCAGCAAAGTGTAATAAATATATTAAATGTTTATATCCTCTTATAAACAGAAATTCTAAGCTCTGTCTAAAAAACAAATTGTTAATTTATAAACAAATTTTCAGACCAGCCATGCTTTATGCGGTACCAATTTGGTCAAGCTGTTGTTCCACCAGGAAGAAAACGCTTCAAAGAATTCAGAATAAAATTCTGAAAATGATTTTGAAGCGTCCTCCCTGGTTTAGTACAAATGAGTTACACAGACCCACAAATATAGAACCATTAGATGTAATGTCATATAATATTATAAGCAAATTCCGACAAAAATCGATGCAATCTTCAATTGAATCGATTCGCTCTCTGTATTAGTTAGTAAGTTAGTATATAAGTTCCTTTTCCCCATTACACAATACAAGTAGGTTTAGAATTTTCCCTACACAAAAATCTCAGAATTGCGGAAGCAAATGATGTCTTCATGGTAATAACCAAATCATATATATATATATATATATATATATATATATATATATATATATATATATATATATATATATATATATATATATATATATATATATATATATATATATATATATATATATATATATATATATATATATATATATATATATATATATATATAACAGGGCTGAAAAGTCACCACTTGTGGCTGAACACCCAATTTAAATCTTAATAATTTAATTTTAACTCATATTCCGATAAATAGTTATTTAAAAAAAAAAATAAAAAAAAAATAAAAAAACTAACGTATAGCCAACAACGAAAAATAAACCAATTGGCAATTGTAAATACGGAAATTTGTGACCCAGCTACAAACTTTAATGTTATAAACCAACGCATCCGACTTGATGTTTACCCTTCAGGTAACATCAAGCTCAGTAAGTAAGGGGGCATGCAGCGCCCTTAGCAAATTTTCCTTCGAACATGTTAGTATTGTGAATAAAATAGGGAGCCATGAAGGAATAACGACATTGCAAGAACAGCAACCTAGTCGTGAAGGAAAAACTCGTCACCTTTCAGGCAAGCCTTCATGTCAGCGTAAACGCGACGAGCAAAAACAAAGTTATTTTCACGGACACTAGTCACTGCCTCTGGCCTAGCGACAGTGGTCTCGACTTTCGGTAGAACTTCGGGAGAAAGTCGGATGAACTTTCTACTTGAAATCACAAGCTCGGCTTGTACTAAAATCTTCGGGCTTCACCCGAAAGTAAATGTTAGGAGCTTAAAAACCCATAGTTGGGAAGAGTTAGGAGACAGTTCAGTCTCAGAGTGCGCGGAAAATATCCGTTAGTCTCGGGCGTCGGCCCGTAGACAAGTTAGTAGCTAGTTCAGTAACGGAGTATAACACAGTATGCATAGGAATATGTGTGCATTGTGAGGCTTGAGGTAGTTCGTCGAAATTACACAAATGGTTCACATTACAATTTTGTATTATGGTTCAATTTCGCCCTATTGTCATTAAAGCATCAAGTGACCTCAAAGTCAAGTAAGAAATATTGTTTAAAATGGGATATAATAGATTTCTGAAGACATTTAAAGAATTGAGTGAAAGATTGCTGTAATGAGTGAAGATTTAACAGTTTCATGGGCAGTGTTTGATATTCACATGCGAAAATAAATAGTTAGACACAACCATTACTCGTGTCAGGGTAGCGTTGATAATATACGACCACAAAGTGGGACATACGTTCATATGTGCATACACCTAATGATATGCCGAGCTTAGTGAGACTGCGTGAAGTGTTAGCCTTATTAACAATCGTTAGTGACTTTTGTTAGGTTGTGGGAAAGAACTCCCAAAAACAGCCTAATCCTTCACTATTGAGAATAAGTAGCTGTCAAGTGAAAAGCACAAAAAGAAAAACTTGAAACTTAGAAAAGGTGAATTTCGTGATATTAAACTCAAATACGTGGATGAATCAATACAATGACATAAAAGAGAAACCGAATTGAAGAGTGTTACTCCGTATAGAACTGAAAGAAACATCCTCTTCGTTATTCCTCTCCCGCCACCGCTCGGCCAGGAGCTTGCATAGTTCTTAACTAAATTTGATCTTTCCAATAATTTTCCAGTTAAAGAATATATTTCAAAACCTTCACAATGTAAAAATATGTGCGAAGGGACCAGAATAGAATAGAATCAATTATCACGCAAGAATCTAATTGTCAATTTTATCATTTGCAAACAATCTAAGCACTTAAACTAGATCAAATTTCTATTTTTTCACTTGTATTTATTCTGGGAATCTTATACTTGCTTAATTTTTATTATAATTGTGCTCGGTGGTTTCTTGCCATTTTTTAATGTGATAATGCTTTCCTTTGCCATTTAAATTAGTTCATTAAAACATTTATTCGAAGATTTTCGGAACTAAATGTGTTAGTCATGAACTTTGTCAGTTTATCAACTTACCTAAAGTAATTTCAACCTCGTCTGGGAATTTCGATGTCGATTGAGACATCTTCGTTAAATTTTGACGTATTGAAAAACATTGTGATTTATCTGTTTCGTCATTTATTACATTTTCCAAACCATAAATGTACCTCATAATCCAACCAAAAAGGCTCTTAAATAGGGCTAGGTACATGGAAATTGGCTGAGTCGTGGAAAATAGAGCAGTTGATTCAAAGTTTAGCTAGCCAGCTTCGTCATTTATATTATCATATCTCCTGAACCGAAAATGCCAGCCATTTATTCTTCGAACTTGATGAATGGGCCATTAGTAAAAAATAACGTACAAAATAAACAAATAAAAATTCCTATCGATTTCATGCATTTTTTAAAACAATTGAAATTTTTCAATGTTCTGGACCTTTGAAAAAGCGACAAACAATGCCGAGTTTAGCACTAAGCAGTTCAATTTAAACTACTCTGCACTGATGAGTCAAAGACGAAACGTAAAAATAATAAAAACGGTTATGTGCCCTAGCACAAAAGGCTATAGCAGGATAAGCATGTAAAATCTGCCCCCAAAGGGAATTCATATTGTTATACCACATTCGATAGGTCATAGACTGTAAACTATTTTCTCAAAGTTTCAACCCTTTAACTGCCATATTGACGGAACTAGGGTGGTTCTATTGATTTTTATTTTATTTGATTTTTGAAGAAACTGCTTCTCCGAAAAATTTAAAAAAAATCAGGCATGTTTAAGGCATTATGGGGATGCTTTACAATTTTTTTCAAAATTTTTGAAGATGTATTTCTTTTATTAAAAAATACTAGAAAATTTTGAAACATATTTTTTCCCTCTTCCAATTTTTGCACCACCCTGGATTTTTTAGTGATAAATAAAGAATTTTTGGACATGTTAAAGTGGTATGTTTCCATATTTTTTAAAAATGTGGACGACCAAAATATTTGATTTTTTCTAAAAACTTAATAACAGTCGACCATGCGTTCCCATCGAATTCTGAGAGAAGGAAACGCATGGTGCTTTATCTTAGCAGTTTCTAGTAGTAGTCGACCATGCGTTCCCATAAAGTTCTCTTAAAAGGGAAACGCATGGTGCTTTGTTCTAGTAGTTTATGATGCAACTCAAGCGCAAGGCTTAGAAATCAAAGTAACGAAAAGAAGGAAATGAGTATCAACCTTTGCATAATACATACACGATCATACTTCGGGTACAACCTAGAAAGCTACAAAGCGAGAACTTACTGGTATGTGGATCATATATGAATGGTAGTAATACATGAACGTCGCGAGTATCACACATATGAAATTCGGTTATGGCAGTCAAGAACTAGAGCGAGTGTCAGTTTGTTACGTGTTGCTGATGGATGTAAAGAAAGAATAATGAAAGAAAGAATGAAAATTTCATTACAGTGTCAAAAGTTATGTTATCGAGGGATGTGTACAGTTTTCTGGAAAAATGTATAATAAAGATAAAGTTGGAGTTTTGTGTTTGAAAACTTCAATCGAATATCTTTATGATGGTTTTCATAGTTTGTAGACTGAGAGCGCTGTATATTTTTTTATTCATTCTAAAATTTGAAACAACAACAGATATAAAAAAATAGTGATGCGTTATTTTTTATTTTTGAGTTATAACCTTTGCATAATTTCAAATCAAGCATTTATCGACCATGTCTATTAAAAAACTTGATTCGCTGAATCGATCTCTTTAATTTTTGGGTATATTGTGTAGAAAGCTCCATATTTTCCAGAAAATATCTGAGAATACATAATTAACTCAGTAAGTGATTTTCACTCTCAGAGGAACGCTTCCAGGTTTTTACAGGTTCAATATGGTCAAATATCATTGAGCTTCGTGATACGCTGGTGTAAATGAGAAAGATTTATTCGGATTGATAATATTATCAATCCTTGGATTGGAACGAGTGCAACAAGTTTCGGAATATAGTAGCTCTGGAACAGAAGCTTTTGAAAAGGATGTTCTGCCAAGTAATTTTGGATTTAATGCTTTATCACGAGATGACCCAATTGAGACACACAGATCACAAAAAAGCTATTCGGGCCGGTAATAAGTCTCATTTTTAAAAGCTTACAAGTACTATATCGAGTACACTACAAATTCGACTGGATGTTTGGGAATCCAGCGCCGTTGCTGTGAATGCGTTATTGGCAATAGAACTGTTGGTTGCTGTTCACACGAGGCCGCCATTATTCACTACCTTTCCTTATGCTCGGTTTTTATCCAGAATTGTGAGACCGGCGAAAATATTGTCAGAAATGCTTAAAGCAGAACAGCTACCAAGCGACGATGATAATTCTATAGAATAAACGAAAAGAATCAGAGAGAAAATGTGTGCATTGAAACAGCAATGTATTTTTATAACATTTTTATCCCATTTCCTATTTAAATGAAAAATACAGTCAATAATTTTCAGAAATTTTTTCGTGACCTGTCTTACATGAAACTTCTTAATCATTTCATAAAGACAATTGAAGTTTCAATTTAATAATTGACCCTTTTGAGTCTTAGTTCTGACTCCTACTGCGTCCATTAATTCATCCAATAGCAAAATTTTATTAAAAATGATGTGCTGATAAAAAAAACTCCAAGTGGGTTATGAAATCAACCACAAAATGTATAAAAATTTCAGCTTATTTTAAAATTTATAGCAGTTCATCGTTTGGTTTAAAAAATATGATATTTAAAAAATAATAGGAATATGCTTTATTAAACTCAAATTGATGTGACTATATTAGTATTATATTAGGATAAGAATTCTATGTAAAAGTGATGCTACGGCGAAGAACAACTTATGTAAATTGCCTTAAGAAATAAACGTATTTATGGAAAAACAATTCTAAGAAAACGATTCCAACCTTCATCAGTGGCCACTTTTGTTTGACACCAATATAAAAAAAGAAAAAATTAAATTCACTGCTGTTTCAACTCGCTATGTATTTAGTGAAATGTACAGAGCTGGCAAAAAGAAAACCGCGTTGTACGAGACCCAACAGTGCAAAACGATTTGACCATTTCATGAAACATTATCGAATCATCGAATTATATACAGTCACTCGCTCTAGTTCTTGACTGCCGTAACCGAACTGCATATGTGTGATACTCGCAACTTTCATATATTACTACCATTCATATATGAACCACATACCAGTGAGTTCTTGCTTTGTAGCTTTCTAGGTTGTACCCGAAGTATGATCGTGTATGTATTATGCAAAGGTTGATACTCATTTCCTTCTTTTCGTTACTTTGATTTCTAAGCCTTGCGCTTGAGTTGCATCATAAACTACTAGAACAAAGCACCATGCGTTTCCCTTTTAAGGTAGCGCTTCGCCGTGGTCAAGTCGAAGCGAGACAACTCACTGCTTCCTCTTGCTTTGTCGCCGAAATTTCACTCTAAATTGCAAATTTCTCCAATACTAACCCGATTCACGAAAAATCAAAAACATACGATTGTAGGTAAATGATTTTACTATGCATTTGGCGAAAAATATTAGTTAGAAAGCTTTTCTTTCGCGAGATTTCGTGCGAGTTTTGTTAAACCTTTTGTTTTCTTTTTTCTATTTCTCGCTATAAACAACTCGCATATGTAGGGATGTGCTACGTTTTCAACAAAGCGTCAAAGCTAGTAGCGATGAAAATCATTACTGATTTCTGGTTCACCTGAAACATGAATAGAAATTATTTTACAAAGTAGTAACACTTACTTACATTTTCTACTCATCTTTATTCAACGTTTACACAGAGAGAACGGACAACGAAAACAAAAGAAATGTTGTTAGCGTCTACCGCATGTGGCATTTTTCACACCCCAATGCATGCGTTGACATTGTGTGCGTGCGAAAGAATAAGGAAAAACTCATTTATTTTTAAAACTCGCACGAAATCTTTCGATGAAAACGTTTATCAGGCACAGTTTATATACGAATCGATAGAAAAATTAATTATCTAGAATCGTATGTTCTTGGAATTTCCGTTTTCTTTACCGTTTGCTCACAATTTTGGGTAAAGTGCGTGAAACCCCGGGATAGGCAGCGAACTCTCGTGACCACGGCGAAGCGCTACCTTAAGAGAACTTTATGGGAACGCATGGTCGACTACTACTAGAAACTGCTAAGATAAAGCACCATGCGTTTCCTTCTCTCAGAATTCGATGGGAACGCATGGTCGACTGTTATTAAGTTTTTAGAAAAAATCAAATATTTTGGTCGTCCACATTTTTTAAAAATATGGAAACATACCACTTTAACATGTCCAAAAATTCTTTATTTATCACTAAAAAATCCAGGGTGGTGCAAAAATTGGAAGAGGGAAAAAATATGTTTCAAAATTTTCTAGTATTTTTTAATAAAAGAAATACATATTCAAAAATTTTGAAAAAAATTGTAAAGCATCCCCATAATGCCTTAAACATGCCTGATTTTTTTCAAATTTTTCGGAGAAGCAGTTTCTTCAAAAATCAAATAAAATAAAAATCAATAGAACCACCCTAGTTCCGTCAATATGGCAGTTAAAGGGTTGAAACTTTGAGAAAATAGTTTACAGTCTATGACCTTTCGAATGTGGTATAACAATATGAATTCCCTTTGGGGGCAGATTTCACATGCTTATCCTGCTATAGCCTTTGGCTAACCCCTAGATGGGCAAACAATATAATAATGGAATAAAATATCGTAGTATCCAAATCCGTAGAAAAATTCATGGGACTTTATTTCAATATGATGAAAAAAAAAGACTCATGACAAGGGCTTTCATATGCGCCTGGTGTTGTGAAGCGTGCATTTGTCAACGCTCATGGAATTTAGAGTAGTAAATGATTTTAGAGTAGTAAATGATTGAAATTCCATACCACTGTTTGAAACGATGGTGTGAAAAACTTAAAACCTTTTGAATTTTGCTCATTGCTGTTTAATTTGCAGTTTATATTAATTAATGGTTAAACTAACCGAATTCACTTCATTCTCTCATAGATGATTGAATCGATTATCACAAACCTAGACTCTTATGAAATTTCTTAAGGTCTTATAACGAAGAAATTTTCAAAATTGGTGAATGCTCATTTTTAATTTATTGTGTTTGATGAATTCCGTTGTAGTATATATGAGATAATAAATAATATGAGGAAGCTATTATTACACTACTAAGTGCATGAAGTAGTGTAATGATAGCTTCCTCATATTATTTATTATCTCATATATACTACAACGGAATTCATCAAACACAATAAATTAAAAATGAGCATTCACCAATTTTGAAAATTTCTTCGTTATAAGACCTTAAGTAATTTCATAAGAGTCTAGGTTTGTGATAATCGATTCAATCATCTATGAGAGAATGAAGTGAATTCGGTTAGTTTAACCATTAATTAATATAAACTGCAAATTAAACAGCAATGAGCAAAATTCAAAAGGTTTTAAGTTTTTCACACCATCGTTTCAAACAGTGGTATGGAATTTCAATCATTTACTACTCTAAAATCATTTACTACTCTAAATTCCATGAGCGTTGACAAATGCACGCTTCACAACACCAGGCGCATATGAAAGCCCTTGTCATGAGTCTTTTTTTTTTTCATCATATTGAAATAAAGTCCCATGAATTTTTCTACGGATTTGGATACTACGATATTTTATTCCATTATTATATTGTTTGCCCATCTAGGGGTTAGCCAAATTTTGTGCTAGGGCACATAACCGTTTTTATTATTTTTACGTTTCGTCTTTGACTCATCAGTGCAGAGTAGTTTAAATTGAACTGCTTAGTGCTAAACTCGGCATTGTTTGTCGCTTTTTCAAAGGTCCAGAACATTGAAAAATTTCAATTGTTTTAAAAAATGCATGAAATCGATAGGAATTTTTTTTTCGAAAATTGTATACATTTAAATGTTCAAACAGAACCCATTTATCAGTAATTGAACACAAAATAAAAACAGTCATTTTTTCTGAGCGATTTTACCCATATCGAAGATGGCGACTTCCGGTAAACAAAACATCGCAATATGTTTTTTTTTCGGAACGTGTTTTGAAAGTAGGTGTCGGAAAACGATAGATGAAGTTGTTTCAAAATCCAAAATGATAACTTGCGGTTGATCGATAATTCACGAAACCAGTAACAAAATCGATATTTTCGAAATGGGTTACTGGTAAACGATGTTTGAGGATTATGAATTGCCGTTCGAACCATTTACAATACCAGTATTTTTTTTAATGAGCTTTAAGAGTCAGCTCTAAAAAGGATGTCTGAAGTTATTTCAAATCAACGTCGGCGACTTCCGGTTTATCAGTCACGAGGGTGTGCAAATACCTCGTGATATCAAATAAAATAAATAAGAAGAGAAAACAGATACATTGGCAATCATTTTTATTTATCCATTCATATGCTTCTTTTACGCTTTTATGAACAAGCACATGGGAATGACGCTCATCAAATACACATATTGTTGAGTTTTGTAACGGATATCCACATATCGTCATTTTATATAGGGTGATTTTTTAAGAGCTTGAGAACTTTTTTAAACAATAAAACGCATAAAATTTGCAAAATCTCATCGGTTCTTTATTTTAAACGTTAGATTGGTACATGACATTTACTTTTTGAAGATAATTTCATTTAAATGTTGACCGCGGCTGCGTCTTAGGTGATCCATTCGGAAAGTCCAATTTTGGACAACTTTTTCGAGCATTTCGGCCGGAATAGCCCGAATTTCTTCGGAAATGTTGTCTTCCAAAGCTGGAATAGTTACTGGCTTATTTCTGTAGACTTTAGACTTGACGTAGCCCCACAAAAAATAGTCTAAAGGCGTCAAATCGCATGATCTTGGTGGCCAACTTACCGGTCCATTTCTTGAGATGAATTGTTCTCCGAAGTTTTCCCTCAAAATGGCCATAGAATCGCGAGCTGTGTGTCATGTAGCGCCATCTTGTTGAAATCACATGTCAACCAAGTTCAGTTCTTCCATTTTTGGCAACAAAAAGTTTGTTAGCATCGAACGATAGCGATCGCCATTCACTGTAACGTTGCGTCCAACAGCATCTTTGAAAAAATACGGTCCAATGATTCCACCAGCGTACAAACCACACCAAACAGTGCATTTTTCGGGATGCATGGGCAGTTCTTGAACGGCTTCTGGTTGCTCTTCACTCCAAATGCGGCAATTTTGCTTATTTACGTAGCCATTCAACCAGAAATGAGCCTCATCGCTGAACAAAATTTGTCGATAAAAAAGCGGACTTTCCGAATGGACCACCTAAGACGCAGCCGCGGTCAACATTTAAATGAAATTATCTTCAAAAAGTAAATGCCATGTACCAATCTAACGTTTAAAATAAAGAACCGATGAGATTTTGCAAATTTTATGCGTTTTATTGTTTAAAAAAGTTCTCAAGCTCTTAAAAAATCACCCTGTATAATACAAAAGCTTGAAACATCACTTTCTTACATTCAGTCATCAAACCAAAAATGCCCATATTGTAATGGTTCGTAACGAATATCGTTGAACTGTAAGTCATGGCGACTTCGAATTTGAAATGACTTCAAGGTTTTGCTTCAAGCCTGTCCCTACAATATACAACACGTGTGTTGTCAGAGCAAATGTTTACATACTTTGCGAACACCTCTTTTTACGAAGTCCGACTTCGGATCCGAAATTGTGGCTACACCCTACAGCTTTAAAAGTTTCAAGCCTTCATTAAAAACGACGATGTGAAATACGAAAAAAATCTTTGAAACTGCTCCGACCTATCAGTATGGTTAGTTGTAGTAAGAAAATATGGAATGAAACTTGCAACAATTTTAAATTTACTGGTAATGCGAAAAGCATCGTTACACATTCAAAAACCACGTTGGGGAGGGGGGTTTTGTTCAAAGTCCACGTAGTCTCATAATTTATTTATTCACCAATCCAGTCAGATTTAATTTTTGTTGGTATGACATGAAACCATAAGCTCAGCGAAAAACAGATTAGGATTATCGAAAGTAAAAATTCGCGAAAAATACAACATTAAGGCTAAACTCGAACCAGCAAATTCTTAGCTTGTTCATTTTAACCATTCTTCTAAAAAAACATATTTTGTTTCCTATCGTTCACCCTAGAAAGATGTTAGACGAATTTTGTATCCCCAAAACAAATGATCTATTGTTCCGTTTGCTGTAAGTATTTCCAGGCTAAAAAGGTGGATTGTAACGAGGTTTTCACCTTTTTCTATAGAAAGGTAATAGAATTGCTTTCAAACTGAGGCTGGGATACCCAGTCGACTCAGTTCGACAAGATCGGATAATGTCTGTGTGTATGTGTATGCATTTTCAATGATTTTTTGCACCGCTAAATTTTCTCGAAGATAGCTTAACGGATTTCAACAAACTTAGGTTCGTTTGAAAGCTAGTATTAGCCCACTGATCAAGTTTGAAGATCAAATGGCTGTTACTTCTGATTCCGGAGATGTAATAGGTGATGTAAACCAACAAAACGCGCTTTTCACAATTTTATTGCATCTCTCTGCACAATTTTATCGAAGATGTCTGAACCGATTTCAACACAGTTAAGCTGGTTTGAAAACTACTATTGGTCATTAAACAGTTTAATTTATTAAAAATATTAGTGACGTGAATGTCAAAACTCATTATCGCTCAAGTTTTTCGGATATGGATTAACCGATATCAATAATTTTATACTCGTTCAATACCAAAATATTGCACTTCAAGTCTCGGAGATAAAATCGTACAAGTTTCGTTATCAATGAAATATTTTGTTCTATCCACATAACTATTTCAGATATTGATCAATGATCTCGTTCAAATGTACTATTACTAATATGCTTGGTTTGAGTAATGTTACTGAATATGTGGCATAAGCACTGACGCATGCTTCTGTGAACAATCAGAATCAATCTGAATAAATTGGTGTCATAAATGAGCCCAAATGAGTGTCAGAAATAATCTTAATAAAAGAATAAAAATGTTATACTGAGACTGAGAAAGGCATTATCCAGTTGTATGTTCGAGCCTTAACTTAAAAGGATTCTTAGTGTCAATAGGACTAGTCATAGTACTAGCCATGCAACGATTCTGTGCGCTAAGAATCGGCTGAGAAGGCTGTTGGAACAGAACTGACAAATTCCACGGAAGGAATGTAATACCGAGACTTTGATTTACTTCGGGAGAATTAAGATCAATATTGAGCATTTTTCGAAAGGTTATAGTTTGTAGGTCGCTATTTGTGTTCAAAAATAATTTCAAGCAAATTTTTTGTTATATTTCTATAGATATCAGCTAATTCTATAAACTAACTCCAATATAAATTTGTAAATCTAGGTTATAATATAAACAAAATCGCTTTCTATTTTCGAAATGTAGATATAAATTTTCAGTTTGATTTAACCGTCGTATCTCAAGCACGTCATCAACACTACGAATACATAGGGAATGAAATGTGGTAGTCCATCTAGGGTATCATGAAAAATACTCAAATACTATTTGACCGATTTCTGAAGTACTGTAGCCATTAGATTAGCTTAGCAATGGAAAGAAAAATATGTATAGAATGTTAAAGATTTATCAATTTATCGAAGCTTCTGATTCTATGTTTTATCAAGGTATGTAAAGCATTCATCTAATACATTTTGGACATCATCGATATTTTTCTCTTTCAAAAATATGAGCATGAATCAAGTAAACCGTTTACCGTTTATTTATATTATACACTGCCTTGCAAAAGTTTGGACTCACTTGAGAAAATCGTTCAGTTTTCTAACCGTTAATTAATCATCATTCTACATTTTTATGTACGCATTTGTACGGCAACACATTTATGAATGCTTTCTGCATTATTTCTTTGAATTATCATTTTTTTATTGTATCGAAATATTATAATCTGAACATTATGGCAAGTAATACTATTGAAGTGCAACAGTTATTTTTTATCTCAGTTTTAATGCATCGACACTTTGAAATATGCTACAATGACTTCGAAGCTTACCTGCTTTAAGTTTTGAAAGTGCCAAGAGCAAAGCAAATATTGAAAGAAAACCGAGCTTAGATAGTGATTTTGAATGAAACCAATAAGTAGCGCAACAAAAAATATCCCAAATAGTTGATATGTTTGCACTCATTTCATAATTGGTATTCTCAAATTTCTAACAACTGTCTGAGGATGTCGATTACAAATTCTGTCTATGTGAAGGATTTTTAATATTTCTTCATTTTTACACTTTTCACTAACGCCCCAATGCATCCAATGATCCATTCCAAAATTTCTAAGACTCAAATATTTCTAACATAAACTAAAAGTTTCTAAGAAGCTTGCATTCATCACTTGTGCAAAATAATCCAAAATAAGGAAAATTATGTGAAAACACTGTTATTTTGGATCTTGTAGTAAATAATAAAGTTTTCCATCATAAAAAATTAAGTAATATAAAATTCAATCGGTTGATAAGCAATAATGCAATAACTTAAAATATTTTTTCTAATAACTGTAGCTATTACCCAATGTAGTTTCTTGATACATAGAAATACATATGTCATCGCTTTAAACATAAAGAAACATGTCAAGAAAATATTTAAAAGTTCCGACCAAGCTTGAACTTGTAAAAGAGAGTTTGATCAAAATTACTACTTGATACTTGCAATTGGAAAATCTTCCAATCTGTTTCTTTGTTGGGAGATTTATCTTTATAATAATTCTAAATATCAAAAATCAAAATTCCAACCGTAGAGATACCGTTAGTTAAAGAGAGTTTATTTACTTGTTATGATAACTTTGAAATAACAACCCTATTTAGCATTATCCATAACAGATTTTATTCTAAAGGAATGTACCTTTCTAAAGATGATAAAACTTTTAATATTGGTCACAAATAAGCTAAGATACAGCTTGTCGACACGTTTTCACTTTTACCATCCCCTTAGTTTCGCAGCGTGAAAACATTTCTCGTTATACGCTTTGACGCTTTGTCGAAAACGTAGCACATCCCTATACATGCGAGTTGTTTATAGCGAGAAAAAGAAAGAAGAAAACAAAATTTTTAACAAAACTCGCACGAAATCTCGCGAAAGAAACTCTTTCTAGCAGATATTTTTCACCAAATGCATAGTAAAATAATTTATCTACAATCGTATGTTTTTGATTTTTCGTGAATCGGGTTAGTATTGGAGAAATTTGCAATTTAGAGTGAATTTTCGGCAACAAAGCAAGAGGAAGCATTGAGTTGTCTCGCTTCGACCTGACCACGGCGAAGCGCTACCTTAAGTAAAATTCGTTTTTTTTCTCATAAAGATTTAATAATTTTTTTTGCTGTAATATGTGATAATATTGTTGTATTTGATTACAATTTAACAATTTGATTTTTGTGAACTGTATGAGTTTCCTTTGTTTCTAGGTTTTCTATTGTTGCATTTGGGTGATCTATGCTTTTTACTATATAAGGACTTTTGTAAATTTTGTCTAATTTTGTTCTATTGTGATTTTCTAACATTACTTTATCATTTATTTGAATGGAAGAGGGTTTTGATTTATTTTCTTGATCTGAGTTTCGTTTAGTTTTGCTTTTATCTATAAGATCTTTTACTTTCAACGCTGCAGTTTTTAATTTGTACTTTAATTCTGAATAGTATTCATCATAATTATATATCGATTCTATGAATTCTGGATTTTTCAATTCGTTTGGTACTGATGCTGTTTTCCCAAATATCAGTTCAAAAGGTGTGTATGGGAGGTCAGTGTGAGGAGTTGTGTTGTAGCAAAACGCGTAGTAAGGCAGCCAGTCATCCCAGTCACTATGTGATTCGTTGACATTCAAGTTTGCGATACAGTCTGTTAATTCCGACGTGTCCGCCAATTGCAGAGTCGTGGTTTTCTTGGATAGTTCTGTTAATTAGGTTTTTATCATCTATCTCGCGTTGCGGTTGATAGAGTATGATTTGAAGTGATTTCAGATGTTTATTACATGCTGACTTAAAATTATTAATACTAATAAAATTGAAAATTGTATTCGAAAGCGCTAGAGCAATTTTTCAAATATTCAATTTATTAGCTTTTTCTTCGATAATATTTAAAATTCTCTCGAGAGATTCATTCATATTTGTGATTATACATCGGGTAAATGACGCTTGAGTCAAGTCCTTTTTGTAATTTTTATTTTGAATTGAAATTTTTAGGCCATTTATATTATTTGTCGACGATTTTTCAATGCTTAATTTTTGCATGCTGTGTACTTCATTTATATTGATTGATTCAAATACTTTGAGTTGATCAGGCTCAGTATCTAACGAATCATTAAGGTTTTTCTCTTTCTGAATAATATTTTCGTCATTTGGTTTCCTTTTGTCGGCTCTAGTTTGAACCTTTAAAATAGACATATTACTAAATATATCTGTGTTTATTTTAATCCTAGAGAGCGCGTCCGCTCCTACATTTAATTTACCTTGTACGTATTCTACTTCGAAATCAAATTCTTCGAGGTCTAAACGCATTCTTGTTAATTTTGAAGAAGGATTTTTCATCGAAAAGAGATATACCAATGGTCTGTGATCTGTTTTGACAAGAATCTTTCTTCCATATAAATAAGGTCTAAAATGTGTGATGGCCCAATGGATTGTTCCTGTTCAATAGTCGACTTATTTGATTCGCCTTTGGTGAACGATCTACTTGCGTACGCTATCGGCAATTCAATGTTATCGTGCTTTTGGGCTAGAACTGCACCGCAGGCCATTTTGGAAGCATCTGTGATTACTATAAATTGCTTGTTGAAGTCGGGGAATTGTAAAATTGTTGGCGTTAGAAGTTTGTTTTTAAGTGATTGAAAGGATTGTTCGCATTCAGGCGACCAATCAAATTTTGTATTTTTTCTAAGTAGTTTTTTTAGTGGGTTTGCTATTTTCGCAAAATTTTCTATGAAGCGACGGTAGTAGTTACAAAATGCTACGAATCGTCTGACTTCATCTGCATTAGTAGGGGTAGGATAATTTTTTATTGCTGAGAATTTGGATGGATCTGGTAAAATACCTTTTTCCGAAATGTGATGACCCAAATATGTGACATCACTTCCGAAGAAATTACATTTTGTTGGGTTTAGTTTTAGGTTATATTTTCTGAGTTGTTGAAAAACAATTTCTAAATTTTTCCAATGGTGGTTGATTGCACAGCCTACCACAATTATGTCATCAATGTACAAGAACGCACACTCTGGTGGTAAACCGCTCAGAGCGATTATCATCATACGTTGGAAGCTGTTAGGCGAAATGTTTAGTCCAAAAGGTAATCTATTAAATTCGTAATGGCCTGTTGAACTCGAAAACGCTGTGTATTTTGTCGTGAATACGACTTACTTTACTATGGGGTGCCTTTTCAAAATTTACCCTCTGAGAGAGTGATAAGTTTTTGATCGTGAATATCTATTGTTGTATCTAATGAATCAACATAATTCTTGCGACATGCCATCGGAAATATGATCACAATTTTATGATAAAATTTTCAGTTTTGTGACATAGTCTCAAATAATTCAAAATTAAACTTTTCTGAAATGTTTGGTATAAACGAGTATCAAAGAGGATAATTCATAAGGCGCGTTTGCCTTTCTCGTATTTTTAAAGCTCATAGCTCAGTGATCTATGAAAGGATTTATATAATCTAACTACCAATAGAATCGAAATTTTTCAATTTAAACGTGTATAGCAAAAGCATTAAAGTATTTCAATAGTACACTATTGAAAAACCTGTCTCATTTGATCCATGTCAACACCAGCCAATCAGAACGCGTTCTAAGGAAGAGAACAAAATATCTGCTGCTGTACAACAAATCGTCCGGGAAAAATGTTCCGAAAAGTGGTGAATATCGCAGTGAGTTCCTCAATTTGGTCCTTGTGAATGCTAGAAACGAATCCCTACAACATATTGATAGTTTCTTTCAATGAATTATGCAAATCCGAAATGAAATAATCGACATTAAAATTCTGTATGCGGCTATTTTTATAGCCGTTAGGACCGCCCATTAGTGAAATAGCTACAAACGAAATCACATAAAAGGAAATCTCTTAACAAAAATTCAATCAGTTTGGATTCTATCGCCACTGCGAGCAGATGTGTTTTGTGTCGTCTGTACAGCTAGTTTCGCTTTCGACAAGAGCGATTACGTCACAGCTGCCAGTCATTAGCATTGGGAAAAAACAACGGTGGAGAGCATTGCACAATATCAGCCGTTCTAACGGCTCTAAAATTTTTCTAAAGAACTATTAGGATTTGTTGTTCGCAAATCGTAGGAAAATATCCTCAGTTTACTGCAAATCTAGAACAGTTTGGTTAGATTTGTGTACATTTCGCAGTGTGAAATTCTCAGTAATCGAGATCAAGTGAAGCCTTCTTTGTTTTTGCGAAAAATGTTCCAGAGTTTAATGTCGTAGAGAATTACGCAATTTGACCTATCTGAATGCTAGAAACGAGTCCCTTCAGCATATTGATAGTTTCTTTCAATAAATTATGCAAATCCGAAATGAAATAATCAACATTAAAATTCTGAATGCGGATATTTTTATAGCCGTTAGGACCGCCCATTAGTGAAAAAGCTACAAACGAAATCACATAAAAGGAAATCTCTTAACAAAAATTCAATCAGTTTGGATTCTATCGCCACTGCGAGCAGATGTGTTTTGTGTCGTCTGCACAGCTAGTTTCGCTTTCGACAAGAGCGATTACGTCGATTACAGCGATTACAAACGAAATCAGGTACACGCTTAAAAATAGTTACTCAAAAATGAGTAAGATCTCACTCATCTACAGAAAAAGTGGAACAACTCTAATTTAGAGTAACTCCAAAGTTACTCAAATTTGAGTTCTTCCTCTGGAAACGATATTTGGGTAAAATCTACTCATTTACTGAGTAATACTTTATTTGTACATGTACCAAAAATAGAGTAACTATCACTCAAATTTTGAGTGAAATTTTATGTCACATATACCAAATTTGCAAATAAAAATTGCTCCTTTTCTGAGTGTCTTGTATTAAAATATTAAGTAATTGAACTCAATACTATATCAAGTGGTGGTTGCTTGGAGTAGTGTGTCAATCGCAAATTAGCATACATGTCAGTTATGCTCAAGCACCAATCATACACTTATTCCTCAGAAATGACATTTGAGCATATTCGGTTTCATTCTAAAGCACAACACGGAGTTTATCATTCCGGTTTTTGCAGACACAACACCGTTTGTGTTGAGCGACTCACCCTCGAAATACGCGATCTCACTAACAAAATATACAACCTGTTGCTACAAATGGTTATTACAACTTTTAGACTGATCTTGCGAATAGTAACAAAAAAAAACGAGTAATTGCGTTATACTCAAATTTAGAGTAGGAGTTACTCAATATCATTGATGATAACTACTCAATTTTTGACGTTTCCATGTATCATTTGAAAATGAGTAACTAGTACTCAAACTTTGAGTAACTTTTTCTAAGCGTGTAGAAACAAGCTTCTCAACAAAAAGTGAAGCCTTCTTTGTTTTTGCGAAAAATGTGCAAAGGGGAATGCTTGCATAATTCATACAATTGATCAACTAATTGATATTCGGAAGTGTTAAGGAACATGTCAGTTGTTTTCGTATTCACGACATCCAGTTATGTCTCTGACATTACCCACTCGCCTTTTTTTTTGAGTTTTCTTGTAATTCATTCTGATGAAAGCCTGACATCAGGTCGAGTGTCGTAAAATACTTTGCTTGACCTAGATTATCAAGTATTTCATCGATTCTTGGTAAGGGAAATTTATCTGCAAAAATTTTTTTGTTTAGTTGGCGAAAATCAATGACTAATCGCCATTTTTTGTCTTCAGTGTTTGATTTTTTCGGTACCAGTAAAAGAGAAGAATTATACGGAGATACGGAAGGTTGAATAATACCTTCATCAAGCATTTTATCGATTTGGTTATTTATTTCTTTTTGTCGTGAATACGACTTACTTTACTATGGGGCGCCTTTTCAAAATTTACCCTCTGAGAGAGTGATAAGTTTTTGATCGTGAATATCTTCTGTTGTATCTAATGAATCAACATAATTCTTGCAACATGCCATCGGAAATATGATCACAATTTTATGATAAAATTTTCAGTTGTGTGACATAATCTTAAATAGTTTAAAATTAAACTTTTCTTAAATGTTTGGTACAAACGAGTGTCAAAGAGGATAATTCATATGGCGCGTTTGCCTTTCTCGTATTTTGGAAGCTCATAGCTCAGTGATCTGAAGAAGAATTTATATAATCTAACTACCAATAGAATCGAAAATTTTCAACTTGAACGTGTATTGCAACAACATTGAAGTTTTTCAATAGTATACTATTGAAAAACCTGTTTGATTTAACCCATGACAGCACCAGCCAATCAGAACGCGAGATGTCTGCATCTATACAAGAGCATCCATATAAAAGTTGAGTGCTTCATTTTTCCTACCATTTGCTGAGCATCTGTTCCCGAAACAAGACACACGAGAGCAACATCGTGGACCTGTCGTCTCACTGTTTCCCGTTCTGCGTACAGGAAAGGAATTCTGAAAGGCAGCCGAAAATTCCAGCAAATTCAAATAGCACTTTTAAGTGCTAAAAATAATCATAAAGAATTAGTTGAATTTTATCGCTTTCCTACCATTTTCCGAGCAACTGTTGCCGAAACAAGGCACACACGAGAAGTTAAATTAATTTGCACCGTCACTAACACATTCAATTACGAACGGCAATGCGAAAGAGGAAGTGATGATGTTGAATACATCTTTATACTAGTACACAAATATGCCGTGCGAAAGAGTTGCCACGTACAGATCAATATGTATTTTTTTTGTCGTGAATTCTTTAGTATGGGGCGCTTTTTGATCATGATATCTAACACATTCAATTACGACAGGACAGTAACGCTGTCTCGCAATACGAAACAGAAAATTTTGATTTAGAAACATCTTTATACTAGTATACTTTATACAAATTATTAGAACAAATGTTTTCACTTGATTTGCGCATTCTACTTTCTAGGCGTATCAGAACTGGCTAAATTTAAAGCAATCCTAAATATTTCTTTATCACAGTTATGTGGTCGTCCTGAAAAGGACGGGGTTTTCAACTCCTCGTCGTTACGGATGGACAGCTGCAGATGGCGAGGGATGATTTTCGTTTTCTTGTTGTCGCGGGCAGCATTACCAGCCAATTCCAACACTTCGGCAGCCAAGTACTCCATCACTGTCGCCAGATAGACCGATGCACCGGCACCGACACGCTCTGCGTAGTTTCCCTTCCGGAGCAGACGATGGAGATTTTTCCAACTGGGAACTGCAGACCAGCACGGTTCGAGCGGGACTTTGCCTTGCCCTTAATTGTTCCACCTGTGTGCGTATTTCCGCGTGAAAATTCCACAAGAAGCTGTTAACCGTTAGACAGCCAGTTCAGTATTACTGACTGCCGCTCTACTAACTCTCTTTTATATCGTCTCACTGTTTCCCGTTCTGTGAAGGGGAGGTCCGTACACCGCTACCAGTATAAATTGAAATGTGATGTGAGAAATAGCGTCATTTGAGTTAAAGCAGCTACTCTGTACGTACGAGACACCGTCAGAACGATGGCACCGTAAACAGGTAGAAAAGCAGATTTGTACCGTGACTAACACATTCAATTACGAACGGCAATGCGAAAGCGAATGTTGAACATATTTTTATACTAGTATGGGACCGTGTAAAAATATGCCATGCGAAACAGGGTTGCCATATAAACAGGTTAATCTCTTTTATTATTATTATTATTTTTATTATTATTATTATTATTATTACTATCATTATTATTATTAGAATAACTCTTGCATACCGAAGATCGTCGATACATTTTAGACCAGCCCATTGAATTGTCTCGTACTGAAATTTCGAGAAGAATCAGATATCTTCGAACTTTGTAGCATCAATAAAAATAAACTACAAATTTGTCGTACCTAGCCTGCTATATTAGCAAATTATAAAAGAATTGTTTCAAGTTTGGAATATATAGTTGTAGAATAGTAGCTGTTTAATGTAACTAATCTGTATTTTAATGTAGGTGCATCGCTTCAAACTCTATTAGTGAAAAAGAGGAAAGCTTGCACAATTCATACAATCAATCAACTAACTGATATTCGGAAAAGTGATAGGAGCGTATCAGTTTTTTTCGTATTCACGACATCCAGTTATGTCTCTGACATTACCCACCCACCTTTTTTGTGAACTTCAGGTGTTCGATAGTTTTTTATGTAAACTGGGGATTTATTTTCTAAATTAATTTCCTGTTTGTAGAAATTGTTTGCACTTAATGGATCATACTTGAGTGCGAAAATGTCGTTGTATCTTTTGCCTAGGTCTATTATTTTATCTTGAGCATTTATTGGTATATTTTTAATATCGATCTGATTTTGCAAATTTTGCAATCGTTGCTTAATTTTTTGTTTGGAATTTTGATTTTCACTTCCGGCTGCTTCATAGTTGCTAGCTGGGATTACTTCATTTTTTTCTAGTAAATCGTTTAGAGATATCTGTGCAAAGCTATCACTAGTATTCATAATATTTACATATTGGGCACCAGGACTGATTAGAGCGTTCGAATAATTCACTCCTGGCATTATTTCACCGGATAGGATAACGCTATCCTCAGTGATATTTCTTAGTTTAATTTCCTTAATTATTTGGCATCGTGGTGGTATAATGAATTTTTCATTGAATTTATGTCTAATAGGTATTTCGAAAATTTCATTATTAATTTCGAAAGTAATTAGCCATGTTTTTAGGCATATATTGCATTCATAGGTTATTAGGAAATCTCTATCCAGGATTCCGTCTGTGAAAATAGGTAGCTTATCATTAACTATTTGGAATTTATGTGGTATCAAATTATTATTTAGTTTAATATTAGCATATGTGCTGCCTTCGGTTTCTATTTTACCTTCGGTAACACCATTTATAATACAGTTCTCATTCATATGAATAAGCATGTTAGGTTTTAGTGCGCTTTCTTTTAATATAGAAATGTCTGCACCTGTGTCTACAATTAATGCAACCGGTTTGTCACAAACATCTAATTTTAGAATTACGAAGTTTGTATAATTTAAATCGCAATTGTATATTTTCATTGCTGGTTTGCTTGGTTCATTGACCGAGCCTCGATGTGACCTACATTTTGACTGTTCCATCTGCCTGGCGGCCGACATCTTGAGCACCCGATGTTGCCGCAGAAACGTTTTCCGCATACATCACATTTCTGTTTGGATTTGCGTTGCTAAAATTTGTATTGGAGTTATTTTTCCAGTGGTTTTGGTATTGATGTTGGTTCTGTGAATCGAACCGCTGATTCGGAGCAAAAGGAAATTGTCCGTAACCGCACATTTGTTGGGGCATGTTATGCCACTGGTTAAAATTTGGTCGCATTTGACGACCTTGACTTTGATTTGCCTGATAAGGCATTTGCATTTGTTGGTTGTTTTGATTATTCCAAATACGCTGATTTGGAGAGCGTGGCTGAAAAGGGAAATTGAACAACGGTATTTGTTGTTTAAATTGCCACCCCTCGCCGTTATTTCTTTGCTGAGTGACGGTTTTGTTTGTTTGCATTTTTGTGAGCAATACTTTTTCTTCGCAGGCCGGGTTCACTTCCAGCACTTTATTTATTGCTGAAGCTAGGTCCGTGTATGTTCCTGCTCGTAAAATAATAGAAGTTTTTTCATTTTTTAGGCCCTCGGCCATGTGTTTGATTGCTTCTTGGGTAGCCATTTCTTTTGCTACCTCGGCATGAATTTTTTTCGCTACGTACGCAGCTTCAAGCTGTGTAGCGAGAGTTTCGATTTCATTTGTAAAGGTAATTATGTCAGACTTTTGTTTGCATAATTTTAGTTTAGATTGCACTGCTCCTACGGAGGCGGGTGCAATTGTTTTTAATTTGTCCACTATGGACTCGACGTTTTCGGGCTTGGCGGCAAATGCGTTTCGTGCTTTGCCTCTTAGTTTTGATAATATGATACTGATAACTAATTGTTTGTTATCATTTGTGACTATTGTCTTAATAATATACAGTGCATCAATGACACTGGTGAGGTTTGTTGGATTTCCATCAAATTCCGGCATTAAAGCCGTCACTGTTTTTATTGTATTTTCCTGATTAGTCATTTTGGTTTTTGCCTCACGATTTATCTTAAATAATTTCTTTGTCGCCCGTTTAAATTTAGGCAATAACGACGTTTTGGCGTATGGGAGTTTAGTGTCTATGATATTGTAAATTTTTCCCGAGAGCAATTTTGCTTCTCGGTTGATTAAATTGAAAAGGTCTGAGTCTAGATTGTTTTCTAGTTCGGCAAGTTTTTCGTTAATTACGTTTTAAGCGAATCTCGCTTCGCTTCTTTTCAATAGTAAAATTTGGCTCGAATAGGTTCTATTCGGAGCTTTCCTAAAATTACTTTCGATTGCCTTTAATGTATTCAGGCTTTCTTCAATTTCGTCCATTCATATTCAATGGTTTGTTTGTTGTTAGTAAAACCGTAGAATTTACATCATATAATATGGTTGTTTAGAATTTTTTTCAGAGGTTATATTGTGCAGGATCCAGGTAAATTCCTTTCCGTGCAAAATAAGCCTTGTTTTTTCGAGTTGCTTCTTTTTTGTCGAAGTACGGCCCCTGCGATACTTCTATTTTAACTATTTCTGTTTTCTCAGGCAGTCCAGGAAAAATTTTAATTTCTAAATTTAATGTGTGATTTTCTGCTTCGGCAAAGGCTTTTATGTTTTCTTTCTTTTTAAAAATTTTTGCCGCTTGCCGGTCGATTTCATTAAAATATTCGGCGGCTGCCTCTATTGCTTCAAAAAATTCTTTGATATTTTCCATATTTATCTGTGTACTTTCAAGATTCGTTTAATAGAATTTTTTTTTTTCTACTGTACTCTATAGATATATAAATGAATAAAAATCAAAATCAGTACTTAACTTAGACCTGATTGGCGATGATCCTTCTTGTTGTCCGCTCGGCTGTCCTCTCCGTGTATATGCGGTGTAGCTTGGTGATGAATCTTCCAGCTGTGTTGTGATTCCTGTCCAGGTTTGGGCGTCGTTTTCAAGCTGGACGTACGTGGTGTTGGTATCGGTCGAGTCGAACCAGCCCATGTTTTTTTTTATTATTTTATAACTGGTTTAGCACTTTTTAGTTTTGGTTTGTTTAATTTCATCTATTTCGATATTCTTTCAGTTCGTGAAGTAACACACATATTTGTTGCACTTGATTGTTTCTTCCGTTTCGGGGTTAAATCACTGTTTTGGTGTCATTTATTTCGATATTCTTTCAGTTCGGAAAGTAACACACATATTTGTTGCACTTGATTGTTTCTTCCGTTTCGATTTTAAATCACTGTTTTGGTGTTATTTATTTCGATATTCTTTCAGTTTGGAAAGTAACACACATATTTGCTGAACTTGATTGTTTCTTTCGTTTCGATTTTAAATCATTGTTTTGGTGTCATTTATTTCGATATTTTTTCAGTTCGGAAAGTAACACACATATTTGTTGAACTTGATTGTTTCTTCCGTTTCGATTTTAAATCACTGTTTTGGTGTCATTTATTTCGATATTTTTTCAGTTCGGCAAGTAACACACATATTTGTTGCACTTGATTGTTTCTTCCGTTTCGATTTTAAATCACTGTTATTTATTTCGATATTCTTTCAGTTTGGAAAGTAACACACATATTTGTTGAACTTGATTGTTTCTTCCGTTTCTATTTTAAATCACTGTTTTGGTGTCATTTATTTCGATATTTTTTCAGTTCGGAAAGTAACACACATATTTGTTGCACTTGATTGTTTTTTTCCAAGTTCACTATTTTTTAGCTAAGTCCCTTCTTAACTGGGACTTAGCTTGTCGCGCGGTGAACAGTGTCACGGTCTGCCATGTGGCAGGTTTCTTTCTTTAACGAAGAAGTCCAATTCCCGTCTTGGTTACTGAATGAATGTGACTTTATTTTCTGCATTTTGGTTTGTATGAAATGTACAAATTTTCTCTGTGTACGTGTAGGTTTGACGATAAGTCTTGAGACTTGACAATTACATATATCGAAAAGGTTTTGGTAATGATTATATGGAGAAGGCTAGTGTTTAATAAACATCGCTTGACCCGCAGTGATGGCAAGAACATTTGAAGTTATTTATTTTCCTTCGCGCGAGGCGGAAATTCCGTGCCAGCGGCGTACATGGTTTAAGTGTTTATATTCATTGCGTTACTTTGCTTATGCGCTGTAAGCAGTTCAAGTGTTTAAGATAGGAGAACCGTTTTTGGTACCGAGCATAATTTCGGCTGTATCGGTCCAACTCATAAAATATTTAAAGTTTATGATTTGTAAAGTGCCGATGCATCAAATCATAAGGCTGTATGTGCTACGACGTATGGCTGGTTTCCGTACAAAGTATTCTCAAGAAGACGTTTACAATGTAACTACATTGTGTCGAAATGAAATGAAATGAAATGTACTATTGCAATTGTTCTGAGGGTTTAACGTGGAAAACGTGGTGGTTTTGTAATTCCGCCACAGAAGGTAGCCGCTCGATGCCCACTTTTCCACACGTTTTGTCCCGTACAACAAAGTTCCTGCAGTGCTACGACATCGAAGCCGCGGATTTGAAGCTCATCATGCAGCATTCGGTCGTATCCTGGGAAGCCAAGCGAATTGCAGTTTCATGTGCCAAGTAATTGAAAGTAATATTTCAAGTGTCTTAACTTCAATGGAAGAGCTCCCTCCACTTGAACAATATGACTTCCTCGTTTGTGCGATTCTGGAGGCCGCAGAACAAGCCCAAACCAAACGATTTCTTGGTCCATCGTCTAACAGAAGGCCTTTAAACCCTTGGTGGGCCAAAGAGTGCTCAGATGCTAAGCACGCGAAACAAAATGCTTTCAAGACGTTTTTAAAACGAGGAGGAGGAACTCCTCAGAATTTTGAAAAATTCTTGACTTTAGACTTTTGTCAAGAGAAACCTCAATGAGCACTCTTTGGAATACGGTCAGACGAATGAGGAATCGTAACGTAGGAAATGAGAGTGAGGAATACTCGAACCGATGGATATTTGATTTTGCGAGGAAAGTTTGTCCAGATTCTGTTCCTACGCATAGCATTATTAGGGAATCTCCTCCAAATAATGGTTCCATTGATAGCCCATTTTCAATGATGGAATTTTCCATAGCACTCATGTCTTGTAACAATAAAGCTCCTGGGTTGGACAGAATTAAATCCAACTTGATGAAGAATCTGCCCGAGCTTGCAAAAAACGTTTGTTGGAATTGTTCAACAAGTTTCTTGGAGGTAAGTGAAAGTTATCGCCATTCAAAAGCCGGAGAAACCAGCTTTAAATCACAACTTATATAGACTCATTGCAATGTTGTCGTGCATCAGAAAATGATTCGAAAAAAATATTCTTCGACATCTCGACACTTGGGTCGAGACGAACGGTTTGTTGTCAGATACTCAGTTTGGCTTCCGTAGAAATAAAAGGACGAATGATTGCCTTGCACTACTTTCGTCTGACATCCAAATTGCCTTCGCTCAAAAGCAACAAATGGCATCTGTATTTTTAGACATTAAAGGAGCATTTGATTCAGTTTCCATTGATGTTTTTTCAGACAAGCTCCACCAACCTTTGTCAGAGAAACGCATGCATTTTTCACATGGCGATTTGACAACATTCAGAATTAGGTACATGGGTCTACCGCAAGGCGCATGCCTCAGTCCGCTCCTCTATAATTTTTACGTGAATGACATTGACAGCTGTCTAGTAACCCCATGTACACTAACACAATTGGCAGATGATGGCGGGGTTTCAGTTACTGGACCCAAAGTTATTGATCCGCAAAAACCATTGCAAGATACCTTAGATAACTTGTCCGTTTGGGCTGTTCATCTGAGTATCGAATTCTCTGCGGAAAAAAGGCGGGTGGGTAATGTCGCAGACATAACTGGAGGACGTGAATACGTATAAAACTGACATGTTTCTTTCTCACTTCTGGATAAAGATAATCATTCGTATTAGATTGTGTATATTTTTCAGCTTTCATTGCTTCGCTTCCAGAATTTTAACGATGCATCTATACTACAGTACGACTAATTGACGGCAATAATATTCTACCATACAATTAAATAACACGGAACAAATACAGTTTTGTAGATTCAGGTACTAGTAGAAATAAACTTCTCAAAATCAATTGGAAATATTTTAGTAGTTCTAAAAAACCATTCTGCGTAATTAGTTGAATGGTTATAACTGATAAAATTAAAGAATTAATATATAAATCTGGGGAATGCTCCGAATTCAGCTGCAAATTTTCGGAATCTAGATCAAAAACTCAGGTCATAAATTTAGTTGTAGAAGTAAGGAACTGAAGTTAGTTTTAGAATTTTCCAAATTGCGTTATAGAACTAAATTCTGAACTTGAATTCCAAGTCTTGATATAGGAACGAAATTCAGTTCCAGCATCTAGTTCCAGAAATCATGTTCACAATTTAGTTCCAACATGTAGGTTCTGAATTCTGGAAATGAATGCTGAAACTGAATTGATGAATTAAATTCTGAATTAAATTCCCTGAATAAGTAACTAAATTTGAAACCATTTTCAACATCCAGAAATAGGATTCAGTTCTAAAGTCATAGATTTAAATTCTGAATCTGTAATCTGGAACTAAATTTTTAAATAGAAGTATAAAACTAAATTCGGAACTTAAAATTAATGTCAAAATTCAGATGGACCAGAATCTAGTTTCTGAGATTAGTTCTTGAATTTAACTAAAAATTCAGTTCCCTGCTACTGCTAGCCACGACGTGTGAATGCGAAGAAGAGCTACATTGATTCCACCTGAGCATTTGAGGTTTTTACCACCTCATTATTACTGATGTTGGTGGTAGAACCTCAGCACGATATCCAGTTCCGTCTAATGTACTATAAAAAATGAACAATTCTCGGTCAAGATTTACCTATTACACTCGGCCAGTAGAATATCGGAACTGATACGTGCCTAACTACCTCAAAACCGTCGTCCTGGTGCAAAAAAGGCCATACGTGATAAGTTTTCCTCGTTGTTTCCAAAAGTTTGAGATAACATAGATTTTGGATTATTTATGGTTATTTTACACTGTTGAAAATTTAATCACAAGTTGCTGATTATATTTCTGATAGCATGGAGGAAAAATTATGTTGTTGCCTTAATTATAACAAGAGATATTCACGATCAAAAATTTATCACTCTCCTTGAGGGTAAATTTTGAAAAGGCGCCCCATAGTAAAGTAAGTCGTATTCACGACAAAAACAGAGCTGATCGTCTTTTCAAGATAGCATGATCCCGCGCAGCTACAGCTCCATATGATTGGAAGGATAATCCAACAGGGTTTGACTTTCAAATACTTTGGGGTGTGGTTTGACTCCAAATGCACGTGGGGAGGACACATTAGGTTTCTTATAACAAAATGCCAACAAAGAATAAATTTTCTTCGAACAATAACAGGATCTTGGTGGGGTGCTCATCCGGAAGATCTAATAAAATTGTATCAGACAACGATATTTTCAGTGATGGAATATGGATGCATTTGCTTTCGTTCCGCTGCAAACTCTCATATTATCAAATTAGAGCGAATTCAATATCGTTCTTTGCGAATTGCTTTAGGCTGCATGCATTCGACACATACAATGAGTCTTGAAGTTTTGGCGGGAGTTCGTCCATTGAAAGATCGTTTTTGGGAGCTTTCATCCTGACTGCTAATAAGATGTGAGGTACTGAATCCCCTGGTTATTAATAAGTTCGAAAGGCTAGTTGAGCTTCAATCTCAAACAAGATTCATGACAGTATATTTTAACCATATGTCACAGGAAATCAACCCTTCAAGATATATTATTATCCGTGTCAAATTATTTACAAATAAGTTCAGGCATATTGATTCTGAGAAAATGTTTTTCACGGAAGGATCACGAATTGAAGAGGCTACTGGGTTTGGTATATTCAACAATAATGTTTCGGTCTCATTTAAACTTCTAGAACCTTCATCTGTTTATATAGCAGAGTTAGCAGCAGTTCATTATAGTTTGAGTGTAATCGTCACATTATCTCCAAACCATTATTTTCGCCTCACAGATAGTCTGAGTGCAATTGAAGCCATTCGCTCAAACGCTGCTGGCAAAAATGAACCTTTTTTCTTGGGAAAAATAAAACAGTGCCTGAACGTAATATTGAATAATAATTATCAAATCACAATAGTTTGGGTCCCGGCTCATTGCTCCATTCCAGGCAATGAAAGAGCCGATATTTTAGCCAAACGTAGTGCAATTGAGGGTTAAATTTATGAGCGAGCGATTGCTTTCAACGAATTCTATAGGATAAAAATGATCTGGGTCGGTGGATGCACTCAATTATTCGTAAAATATCGATAAAGGCATGGTTCAGGGGACTGGATATGAGTAGAGATTTCATTCGTGTGATGTCCAGACTCATGTCCAATCACTACACGTTAGATGCACATCTCCTTCGAATTGGACTTTCCGAGGCTAACCATTGTGCTTGTGGCGAAGGTTACCGCGATATTGACCATGTTGTTTGGACATGCGTGGAATATCGTGATGTCAGATCTCAACTAATAAATTCCTTGCGTACTCAAGGTAGACTATCCAAAGTCCCAGTTCGCGACAATCTTGCTTGTCGTGACCTTCCTGACATGAAACTTCTTTATTATTTCATTCAGTCCATAAGAGTTCCAATTTAAATTTTATTTTATGTTAGACTGTTTTCTCTTCCATGAGTTCAACCAATAGCCAGATATCTTATATTAAATAAAAGTGATGAACTGATACAAACAAACCTGAAATAGTTATAAGATCATGTACAAAATAAATGTATTTTATTTATTGTAATTTATAATAGCAACTCGCTTGATAAAAACAGTGTTTAGATTAACTAATGAATACCAACATACTAATATGATATTCGAAATGTATTAGGTTTAAAGTACTATGTATTTTGGATGCCACGGCGAAGAAAAACTTATGTATATTGCCTATGAAATAAACGTATTTATGAAAAAAAAATCTTTTTCAGGTTGCAGTTTCGTAAACATTACTTTGGAAAAACCTACCGATAGCTATCTGAATCAATGCACAAATTGTATGTTCTAATGTTATAATATCTCAATTATTGCTACATCAATTCACAGTAACGATTTACATAAAAGCTCACGAATTTATAGGGGTTTCGCAACGGAAAATAAACCTATTTTCAATTAGTAGCTGAAGGCATAGCTGTGATTAAAGATATGTTAGAATTAGGTAACGATAACTTACAAATGACAGCTTGTTCAATGTTTATGTTATAAAGAAACACGTCTGTCACGTTGTTTCTTCAAGTATAACATGAAAAACAATATTAGTTTTACGTTTCGTCTTTGACTCATCAGTGCAGAGCAGTTCAAATTGAACTGCTTAGTGCTAAACTCTGCAGTTCAATTTGAACCGCTAAGCAGATGTAAAGTTTCTGATATTTACAGAACACTTTTTGTTTTGTAACGGAGATCAATGTCTTTTCTGACGTGCCGAACGAAAACGTGTTTTCGACTATTTCTGGCCGATGCAGGTTTGGTCATTTAGGGGTTAGCCAAATTTTGTGCTAGAGCACATAACCGTTTTTATTGTTTTTACATTTCGTCTTCGACTCACCAATGCAGAGCAGTTCAAAATAAACTGCTTAGTGCTAAAATCAGCAGTTCAATTTGAACCGCTAAGCAGACGTAAAGTTTCTGCTATTTACAGATCACTTTTTGTTTTGCAACGGAGTGCAATGTCTTTTCTGACGTGCCGAACGAAAACGTGTTTTCGACTATTTCTGGCCGATTCAGGTTTGGTCATTTAGGGGTTAGCCATTTCTGCTTAGCGGTTCAAATTGAACTGTGGAGTTTAGCACTAACCAGTTCAATTTTAACTGCTCTGCACTGATGAGTCAAAGACGAAACGTAAAAATAATAAAAACGGTTATGTGCCCTAGCACAAAATTTGGCTAACCCATAAATGACGAAAAACATGTTTTAATGTGGAACACGTTTTTTTCTATATAAGGGTCCAAATTAAAAACTCAAGCAAAATACACCTAGAGATGTGGTCAAGTTTTGAACAATTACAACTCAGTCAATTTTGTATCATTTATCAATATTATGTCACCATTTGATTGGAAATATTTCTACGTATTGATTTGAATGTTCATAGCCATGTATTTTATATTGTGTATCATTGAAATGTTTATAAATAGCTAGCAGTGTTCTATATTGCCTACAAAAAATCTCCGGCATACAGGATTTCCCTGCCATAATCGACGGTTTTGAAGGAGTAAGCGATATATCAAAAGGAAAGCATCGCTCTGATTGGTCAATCGATGCAAAAGCGAAGCTGTTGGAAGCACGCGAATCTATATATATATAAGCAAAATTATAGCTAACTTTTCAGTCCTACGCGTAGAATGCTAGAGATAGGTTGTTGCTAGACAGCAAGGCAAAAAGTGCCATAAAACGATTTGAACCTTTGATTGGTATGTTCTGATCTTGCGTCATGCAAGATTCGCCTGAGAAATTGACAACTACCCCAGGGCAAATTTTGAGTTCATAAGAATTATTTCTAATTCATATAAGGTGAGCTCGATTGATAATGAGGAAAAGTTCGCTGCAACTGAAATCGCAGAATGGTAGTAATAGTATAGAAACGCTTTAAAAATAACTGCTTGCATACAAAACTTGAACACAAGCTTGACGAAGAAAAGCTTAAATATCGATATCTGTATCGCAAGCATGTACAAACATAGAATTGCATAGATTTGGGCTATTGATGTAATTTCGTCGGCTATAAAACAAATACAAATCACAACAGAGTCTGTATTTTAGGTTCGCTTGTTCGGTGTCGATTTATAATAAAGATCAACCTAATCAGACTCTCGTCTATTTGCGGATTCAAAAGTGTGACGATTCATTGAAAAAGTCGATCATTAGAAATTTTGGTTGCCTTGTTCCACATCAATGGCTCGAACAACTTCATGGGGCTGATCCTTGTAGTTTTTTCATTGGAATATGAGTTAAAATGAAATTATTAAGATTTTAATTACGTGTTCAGCCACAAGTGGTGACTTTTCAGGCCTATTATATACATAATTTGGTTATTATCATTAAGACATGATTTGCTTTTGCAATTCTGTGATTTTTGTGTAGGGAAAATTGTAAACCTATTTGTATTGTGTAATGGGGAAAAGGAACCTATATACTAACCTACTAACTAATACAGAGAGCAAATCGATTCAATTGAATTGCATCGATTTTTGTCGGAATTTGCTTATAATATTATGTGACATTACATCTAATGGTTCTATATTTGTGAGTTTGTGTAACTCATTTGTACTAACCCAGGGAGGAGGCTTGAAAATCATTTTCAGAATTTTTTTCTGAATCCTTTGAAGCGTTTTCTTCCTGATGGAACAACAACTTGACCCAATTGGTACTGCATAAAGCATGGCTGGTCTGAAATTTTGTTAATAAATTAATAATTTGTTTTCTAAACAGCATTTAATATATTTTTTACACTTTGTCTGGATTCCTTCGATGTGATCCTAGATAGTGAGATTTTTGTCATATGTTAAACCTAAGTATTTTGCTTGATCAGACTATGTCAATTCCAAGCCTCTTGGCTTATGAGGAAAGATAATTAATTGCGTTTTCGATACATTTGGTTTAATTTTCCATTTTGACAGATAATCACTAAAAATATTTAAGCTACTTTGCAGGCGACTGCAGATCACTGTTAGATTTCTAACTGTGGCTAGCAGACTTGTGTCGTCACAGAATAGCGATTTCTGACAACCAACGGGTAGATTTGGAAGATCCAAAGTGAAAATATTATACAAGATTGGAGCTGCGCTTGAACCCTGCGGAACACCCGCTCGTACGGTTAGCAATTCAGATTTACAATTCTTAAAGCTAACCTGAAAAGTACGATCAGTTAAATAATTTTGAATAATTTTTATCCAATAAATAGGAAACTGAAAGTCAGTCATTTTTGCTATCAAACCTTTGTGCCAAACACTGTCGAATGCTTTTTCTATGTCTATAAGAGCAACTCCAGTGGATAACCCAGAAGATTTATTTGCTTTTATCATGTTCGTTGCTCTTACAAGTTGATGAGTTGGTGAATGTTCATGACGAAATCCAAACTGCTCTGCTGAAAACAATTGAATTCTCATTTATATGAGACATTATTCTCAACAAGATAATTCTTTCAGAAAGTTTACTGATATAAGAAAGTAAACTAATTGGTAGATAACTTGACGCTTCTGCTGGCTGTTTATCAGGTTTGAGGATAGGAATTACTTACTCTTACTCTTTCAGTCGTAGACCACGCGGGTCTCTGCTGTATACAGGAGGCGTCTCCATTCAACTCGGTTCATGGCTGTTCGCCGCCAGCCTCGGTAGCTGCGAAGGGTCCGCAGGTCGTCTTCAATTTGATCGATCCATCTTGCCCGCTGCGCGCCTCTTCTTCTTATACCGGTCGGATCATTATCGGGGATCATTTTAACCGGGTTGTTCTCCGACATTCTAACAACATGCCCGGCCCACCGTAACCACCCGACCTTGGCCGTTTGGACGAGGGTTGGTCCTCCCAGCAACTGGTGCAGTTCATGGTTCATTCGCCTTCTCCACGTACCGTCTTCCATCCGAACACCGCCGAAGATAGTTCGCAACACCTTCCGTTCAAAACCACCTAGTGCGCGTTGATCTTCCGCAAGCATTGTCCAGGACTCGTGCCCGTAGAGGATAACCGGTCTAATCAGCGTTTTGTAGATAGTTATCTTCGTACGACGGCGAATTTTGCTCGATCGAAGTGTCCTGCGCAGTCCAAAGTATGCACGATTTCCTGACAATATGCGTCTCTGAATTTCTCTGCTGGTGTCATTATCGGTAGTCACCAGTGAGCCCAAGTACACGAACTCGTCGACCATTTCGATTTTATCACCACAAATCAGAACTCGTAATGGGTGGCTGACGTTATCTTCTCTCGAGCCCCTGCCTTTCATGTACTTTGTCTTTGACACATTGATGTCTAGTCCGATTCACTTGGCCTCAGCTTTTAGTCCGATGTACGTATCTTCCATCTTCTCAAAGTTGCGTGCTATAATATCAATATCATCAGCGAAACCAAGTACCTGGACGGACTTTCTGAAAATCGTGCCACTCGTGTCTATCCTCGCTCTTCTTATCACACCCTCCAAAGCAATGTTGAATAGCAGACACGAAAGGCCATCACCTTGCCGTAGCCCTCTGCGAGTTTCGAAGGGACTCGAGTTTATTACCGATACTCAAACAACGCACATCACTCGATCCATCGTAGCCTTGACCAATCGTATCAGTTTGTCCGGGAATCCGTAGTCGTGGATGATTTTTCATAGCTGTTCTCGATCGATTGTGTAGTAGGCTGATTTGAAATCGATGAATAAGTGATGTGTGGGTACATTGTATTCGCGAAACTTTTGCAACACATGGCGGTCGGCGAACACTTGGTCCGTGGTAGCGCGTACGCCCATAAATCCTGCCTGATATTGTCCCACGAATTCGTTTGCAATCGGTGAAAGTCGACGGCATAAGATTTGGGAGAGTACTTTGTAGGCGGCGTTCAGCAGAGTTATCGCGCGGTAATCGCAGCAATCCAGCTTATCGCCCTTTTTGTAGATGGGACACACGATTCCTTCCATCCATTCCTCCGATAAAATCTCTTCCTCCCAGATCTTGGTAACGACCCAGTGCAGTGCTTTCACTAGTGCATTACCACCGTGTTTTAGTTGCTCGCTTGGTAGTTGGTCAACGCCAGCGGCCTTATTATTTTTCAACCGGTTTACCACCTCTTCCACTTCTTGGAGGTCTGGGACCGGCAGTCTATCGTCCTCCGCACGCATTCCCAAGTTCGTTACCGCGCCGCTACTTTCGTATTCCGCTACATCGCCATTGAGGTGCTCGTCGAAATACTGCCGCCACCTCTCGATCACCTCACAGTCGTTCGTGAGAAGATCCTCGATGGTGTCCTTGCACATATCGGCCTGTGGCACATAGCCTCTGCGCGAACGGTTAACCTTCTCGTAGAACTTCCTTGTGTCATTAGCACGGAACAGCTGTTCCATCGCTTCGCGATCTCGGTCTTCCTGTTGGCGCTTTTTTCTACGGGATACCGAGTTTAGTCTGTTTCGCGCCTGTCTGTATCGCTCCTCGTTTGCTCTCGTCCGGTGTTGCAGCTTGCTCGCCCAAGCTGCATTCGTCTCGGCCACTAACTGTTCACATTCGTCGTCGAACCAGTCGTTTCTTACGATCGGAGCCGCCGTACCTAGCGTTGCTGATGCAGTGCTACCTATGGCAGAACGGATGCCTCTCCAGCCATCTTCAAGAGTAGCTGCACCAAGCTGCTCTTCCGTTGGTAGTGCCACTGCCAACTGATGCGCGTAATCTTGGGCTTCTCCAGCATCCCGGAGCCGCGCGATGTTAAACCGCGATGTTCGGTTTCGACGTTGGGTAGCCACCGTCGAAAGTTTTGAGCGCATGCATACAGCAACCAAGTAGTGGTCAGAATCTATATTCGCACTGCGGTAGGTGCGAACATTGTTGATATCCGAGAAAAATTTTCCGTCGATCAAAACGTGGTCGATTTGGTTTTCGGTCTGTTGGTCAGGTGATCTCCAGGTGGATGAGGCTTTGTGGATATCCTTGCGGGGAAAGAAGGTGATTCTGACTACCATTATTCGGGAGGCCGCAAAGTGGACACACCGTTGACCGTTGTTATTCGATGCGGCATGCAGGCTGTTCGGCCCGATTATCGGTCGGTACTTTACCTCCCTTCCTACCTAGGCTTTTATGACACCGATGACAATTTTTACGTCTCTGCGTGGGCAGACGTCATAGGCTTGTTCCAGCTGCACGTAGAACGCTTCTTTCTCGTCATCGGGTCTCCCTTCATGTAGGCAGTGCACGTTGATGATGCTGTAATCGAAAAAACGGCCTTTAATTCTCAACTTACACATCCTAGCGTTGATAGGATGCCTCCCAATCACTCGCTGACGCATCTTGCCCAGCACTATAAATCCAGTTCCCAGCTCATTCGTTGTGCCATAGCTTTGGTAGAAGCTATCCGCTCGATATCCGCTTTTCCACACCTTCTGTCCCATCCAACAAAGCTCCTGAAACCTTGCGACTGTCAGTTCCATGTTCCAAGTTTCCAATCGTAGTCCTTATTTCGTTGCGTGGGCCTATGCCGATTGTTCCGGGTCGTATTCTCTCCTGTATCATTCGTAATAGGTGTTTTACGGTCGGCTTATTAGGCCTACGCCAACCCCCTGCCTCACTGGAGGATCATCGTGCTTGCTCTGTTTAACGTCCCAACTAGCACTAGGACGATCCCGTTGGTGGGGTTGCCACCTTGGATTTAGCTGGATACAGCATTTCATACTCAGCCGCTGGATACCAGAACAGACGCTGTTTGAAGCCGCTCCTAACATGGAGTACAGAAGCTCCGACATCCTCTAAAGAGGACCACCTTCCCTGTCAGCATACGGCCAAGTCCCCACCGGGGTTGGTTACCCGATCTTTCCTATGGTTGCTCGTACCCCAGCCGGCAACGCGGGGAGGTAGGGATAGGAGTTACTGGACAAGAGGCTAAGAACCACATTTGGGCCTGAATTGCGCATTGTCCAGTCGTTTACCAACCAAGGAAAAATAATAAAAACGGTTATGTGCCCTAGCACAAAATTTGGCTAACCCCTAAACGACCAAACCTGCATCGGCCAGAAATAGTCGAAAACACGTTTTCATTCGGCACGTCAGAAAAGACATTGCACTCCGTTGAAAACAAATAGTGTCCTGTAAGCAGCAGAAACTTCACGTCTGCTTAGCGGTTAAAATTGAACTGCCGAGTTTAGTGCTGAGCAGTTCAATTTGAACTGCTCTGCACTGATGAGTCAAAGACGAAACGTAAAAATAATAACATCGGGAAGATTTTTAAAAAGAATATTAAAAATTCCATCTTTACCAGGAGCCTTCATGATCATATTTCAGTGAGACTTCATTTTCAACAGGACTCACAGCGTTAAAATTAAAATTGTAGACACTTTCGAACTGCTGAGCAAGATTTTGAGCTTTTTCGCCATTTGTAATAAATATTTGATTCCCTTCCTTGAGAACAGGAATTGGTTTCTGGGGTTTCTTAAGAACCTTAGAAAGATTCCAGAAAGGTTTAGAATATGGTTTAATTTGTTCAACTTCTTTAGCAAAATTTTCATTTTGCAAAAGAGTAAATCTATGTTTAATTTCTTTTTGTAAATCCTTAACTATGTTTTTCATAGTAGGATCACAAGAACGTTGATATTGTCGTCGACGAACATTCTTCAACCGAATGAGCAGTTGAAGATTTTCATCGATGATAGGAGAATTTCATTTAGTTTGAGCTTTGGGAACTGAAAGATTTCTAGCTTCGATAATGTGATGATTTAAATTATCTATTGCTGTGTCGATGTCCGCAGAATTTTCTAAAATAGTTTCATGATCCACATGATTTTCAATTTGAGATCTGTAATCCAATCAATTAGCTCTATGATAGTTGAATATAGAACTAATTGGATTAATGATAGCTTCGTTGGAAAGTCTGAATGTTACAGGAAGATGATCTGAGTCAAAGTCAGCATGTGTAATCGGTTCACTACAAATGTGACTTTGATCTGTTAGAACAAGATCAATTGTCGAGGGATTTTTCACGGAAGAGAAGCAAGTCGGATTACTGGGATGAAGAACTGTGAAGTAACCAGCTGAGAGTTGATTATGAAGTATTTTACCATTACTGTCATTTTGCCTACAACTCCACTGGACATGCATGAAAAACATGTTCGTGCTCTTGTTGCTAAGTTGTATCAGAACTCGTTACGGGTTGCTAGTAATGTAATCAAATAAACTTATTTCAGCTACTAGCTAGAAGCATAATTGTTATTAAAGATATGTTTGGATTAAGTAACGATAGCTTATAATTTATAATTCATTCAATATGACAAAAAAGATGTGGTGTTTTGCAGCTTAAATGACTATTGCGTAACTAGTTATGTTATAAAGAAACACTGCAGTCACCTTGTTTTAACCAGTATAACATAAAAAATTTATTCGTGCCCTTGTTGCAGCATAGTTTGTACTTAGTCGTATCAGAACTAGTTGTGGATTACTACTTGGTATACCATTCGACTCAGTTCCACGAGATCAAAAAATATCTGTGTGTGCACATTTCGAGGATATTTTTACCGTGTAATTTTATCGAAGATGGCCAAACTGATTTTAACAAGCTTATGCTTATTTGAAAAGTACTGTTGAGACATTGATTAAATTTAAAGATCAAATGACTGTGATTTCTGGTTCCAGTGATATGATAGCATAAGTGACGTAACCGACAAAACACGTGGTATTTTTAAAGCACAATTTCTTCAGAGATGACTGAACCGATTTTAACAAACTTAGACTAGTTTGAAAGCTACTATCGGGCCATTGATCATATTCGATTATCAAAAGACTGCGACTTCTGGTCCCGGAGATAGGATGATGATATAAGTGACGTAACCGCTAAAACCGGTTGAATGGTTTTTGTCGTGAATACGACTTACTTTACTATGAGGTGCCTTTTCAAAATTTACCTTCTGTGAGAGTGATAAGTTTTTGATAGTGAATACCTATTGTTGTATCAATCGAGTCAACATAATTTTTGCTACATACCATCGGAAATATGATCACAATTTTATGATAAAATTTTCAATTTTGTGACATAATCTCAAATAATTCAAAATTAAACTTTTCTGAAATGTTTGGTATAAACGAGTATCGAAGAGGATAACTCATAAGGCGCGTTTGCCTTTCTCGTATTTTTAAAGCTCATAGCTCAGTGATCTGTGAAAGGATTTATATAATCTAACTACCAATGCAATCGAAATTTTTCAACTTAAACGTGTATAGCACAAGCATGGAAGTATTTCAATAGTACACTATTGAAAAACCTGTCTCATGTCAACACCAGCCAATCAGAACGCATTCTGAGGAAGAGAACAAAATATCTGCTGCTGTACAACAAATCGTTCGAGGAAAATGTTCCGAACATTGTTTAATATTGTAGTGAGTTCCACAATTTGGTCCTTCTGAAAGGCAGGAATGAATCCCGTACAGCACCCTGATAGTTTCTTTCATCAGTGAAATGCAAATCCCAAATGAAATAATCGATAATAAAATTCTGTATGCGGCTATTTTTTATAGCCGTTAGGACCGCCCATTAGTGAAAAAGCTACAAACGAAATCACATAAAAAGATACCTCTTAACAAAAATTGAATCAGTTTGGATTTTATCGCCATTGCGAGCAGATGTGTTTTGTGTCGTCTGCACAGCTAGTTTCGCTTTCGACAAGAGCGATTAGGTCACAGCTGTCAGTCATTAGCATTGGTGAAAAAACAACGGTGGAGAGCATTACACAAAATCAGCCGTTCTAATGGCTCTAAAAGTTTTCTAAAGAACTATTAGGATTTGTTGTTCGCAAATCGAAGGTAATTATCCTCAGTTTAGTGCAAATCAAGAACAGTTTGGTTAGATTTGTGTACTTTTCGCTGTGTGAAATTCACAGTAATCGAGATCAAGTGAAGCCTTCCTTTTTTTACGAAAAATGTTCCAGAGTTTTATGTCGTAGAGAATTACATAATTTGACCCTTCTGAATGCTGGAAACGAATCCCTACAGCATACTGATAGTTTTTTTTTCAATAAATTATGCAAATCTGAAATGAAATAATCGACATTAAAATTCTGTATGCGGCTATTTTTATAGCCGTTAGGACCGCCCATTAGTGAAAAAACTACAAACGAAGTCACATAAAAAGAAACCTCTTAACAATAATTGAATCAGTTTGGATTCTATCGCCACTGCGAGCAGATGTGTTTTGTGTCGTCTGCACAGCTACACGGAAAGACCGAAATCAGCATTTTGGCAAAAAAATTGGTTGATTTTCTGATTTTAGTTAGTTATTTTTTGAGACAACTAAAGAAATCTTACTTTTGCGAATTTAGATTTTTTAATTCTAATTCCCTTAATAATAATAAAATATTCGTTGAAATGGCTATTGTTTTAGTTGAATTCACCAATTAAACGTGCTGTCATTTCTTAGCTCAGACACGCTTCATATCCATTCAACTAATTTTTTAGTTGAATTAGAGAAATAAAACGTTGTTTTCAACCAACATAAATGGTTGAATTGGTTTCTGCAATTTGCAGCTATATGGCGCTCTGTCACCAAAAAAAAACGTTAGCACCGTAATGACTACTAGCCACTAGATGGCACACTACTACCGAAAAAAATTTCAGTTTCTATATTGGCAGGTATAAATACGATGTTGTATTGGAGAAAAAGACATAAGCGAAACATAAACTTCTTTTTGAAAATTTTTCAAATTTTCAAAAAGAAGTTTATGTTTCGCTTATGTCTTTTTCTCCAATACAACATCGTATTTATATCTTCTCAATTGCTGTTTTCTTCATTCGACTTCGCGAAATTGACTATCTCACTGAAAACTTTGAGCACTCGGTACAAGTAGTACACCGGACAGCGTAGCCCAGAAGGTTGGAAGATACAAAAAACATCATTTGACATATACAATTAGAGTGCAATATTCGAAACTCACTTCACTGTTCCCCGTAAAAACATTATTACGAACAATCGCTTTAAATGCGCACAAATTCTGAATAACTACACTTTCCACTAACAGTTTACGTCATTTTTACATATCGGTTTAGAAATTTATATATGGATATATCGTAACACTTGCGAAAAACATCTAAACAATTTGCAAGCAGTTTCAACAAGACTGTCCCTTTTAGCTTTTAATGGATTGTTTTGCTTTGACACTTCTCATGAGTTTTTAGCTAATAAACATGTTAATAAAACCAATTTCATTTTTGTTTTCTTTGTCCTGTCCTTCAGTAATGATGGTGATAGATAAATAGAAACAAATTTTCTGATTTTAATAACAAAATTTGTTGTCAATAAGAATTTCGTACTGGATTGAAATCCAGAATATTGCTGGTTTGTGTCAAGAATATTCGCCAACTAAACACATTCTCTAAAAATAAGAGTTTTTTTCAGCAATGTAAATTCTCAATTTTAACTAATTTTAAAGTTATTTTGAAAATTTTGATGTTAAAATCAACTAATCCAAAAACAGTAATACGAATTAGGCGCAGAGCTAATTTCGGTCGTTCCGTGTTGTATTCGGTTTTTGTTTTCCGAGTGCTAAAAGTTTTCAGTGAGAGAGTCAATTTCGCGAAGTCGAATGAAGAAAACAGCAATTGAGAAGAAGAATTTTCAAAAAGAAGTTTATGTTTCGCGTATGTCATTTTCTCCAATACAACATCGTATTTATACCTGCCAATATAGAGAAGATAATCGCGACTGAAATTTTTTCGGCAGTAGTGTGCCATCTAGTGGCTAGTAGTCATTACGGTGTTACCGTTTCGGTGACAGGGCGCCATATAGCTGCAGATTGCAGAAGCCAATTCAACCATTCATATTGGTTGAAAACAACATTTTTTTTCTTTAATTCAACTAAAAAATTAGTTGAATGGAAATGAAATGTGCCTTAGCTAAGAAATGACAGCACGTTTAATTTGTGAATTCAACTAAAAAAATAGTCATTTCAACAAATATTTTATTATTATTAAGGGAATGAGAATAAAAAATCTAAATCAGCAAAAGTAAGATATTTTTAGTTGTCTCAAAAAATAACTAACTAAAATCAGCAAATCAACTAAATTTTTCGCGAAAATGCTGATTTCGGTCGTTCCGTGAAGTAGTACACCGGACAGCGTATCCCGGAAGGTTGGAAGATACAAAAAACATAATTTGACATGTACATGCAACATTCGAAACTCACTTCCCTGTTCCGCGTGAAAACATTATTACGCACAGTCGCTTCAAATGCGCACAAATTCTGAATAAATTCACTTTCCACTAACAGTTTACGTCATTTTTACATAACGGTTTAGAAATTTATATATGGATATATCGTAACACATGCGAAAAACATCTAAACAATTTGCAAGCAGTTTCAACAAGACTATCCTTTTTAGCTTTTAATGGATTGTTTTGCTTTGACACTTCTCATGAGTTTTTAGCTAATAAACTTGTTAATAAAACCAATTTCAATTTTGTTTTCTTTGTCCTGTCCTTCAGTAATGATGGTGATAGATAAATAGAATCAAATTTTCTGATTTTAAAAACAAAATTTGTTGTCAATGAGAATTTCGTACTGGATTGAAATATTGCTGGTTTGTGTACAGGCTATTCGCCAACTAGACACATTCTCTGAAAATAAGAGTTTTTTCAGCAAAGTAAATTCTCAATTTGAACTAATTTTATAGTTATTTTGGAAATTTTGTTGTTAAAATCAACTAATTCAATAACAGTAATACGAATTAGGCGCAGAGCTAATTTCGGTCGTTCCGTGCAAGTAAACACGTTATCTCTTGCGTCGTCGTTTTTCAAAAACAGGATATTTTCATTTTTAAAGAAGTTCGTCGTGCTTTCCACTGAATTTATGTTGAAAAAAATTACCATCGTAGCAGAAACATGCTTGAAGTTATACTCAACAACGTCAAGTGCGTTACGTTTAAATTTCAGCGGAATCAATCCGTATGAATTATGATCCAAGAAATTTTAATCATGGTGTATTATCATAACATGAAAATATATTACTTTCACCAAATCATGACTCGTTTTGTTCATTTCAAGAATCAGAATTTGGCCCGTGTGTAAAGTAAACAAACATACAATTAAGTGTACAAGAAGAAGTTCAAGGATAGAGTTTTATAAAGTCTGTGCGACATAACATTTTTAATTAGAAGACAGCCATAAATAAACTTGAAATAAAAACCATAGCGATCTGCAAAAATGTTTTATTCTTCTTATTATTAGTGGTGGTACGGCTCGACAAAATATACACATTTTTACCTGAAAACCAAAAAAACACAACGCCAAACTTTGGCTATGTTATGAAAAAATGTTGCAGCTTTCAGAGAAAAGTATAAAATAACATAGTGATTATTGGTTGCAAAAATTTATGCAATTGACTTTTTCAAACGCAATCTTTATATAATTGCATATTTTTCCTGAAAGCTATATGCACTTATTGACATCTCGGTAAAATGTTTCAAAAGTAATAATTTAAGAAAAAAGGTAATTTTTGAAACAAATCTCTTTTTTATCCATCTTAACATGGAAATGGTCACCCTAAGGACCAAATAAGAAAACCAATGTTTTTTTTTATTTTCAAACATATTTCTTGGTTTTTGTCTTTCTCATTTAGATAGGTTATGTAATCACTTGAATAAGCGTTTAGTACAAAATGAGCGCGTTAAAAATTTTATACCGTCATTTAAAGCGGTGAAACAAGAACAATTTTTGTTTCTAAATTGGCTTTAAAACTATACCAATCAATAGCTATTATCAGTAAGCAGCCAAACAAACTGGATTCGGCTATTCTGGCTCTTGGTTTCCGGTTCCAGAAACACCGGAAATAGTGGTCATATATTCAAAAATGGATTTTACTCACTTTTCTCAACGATGGAGTGACCGATTTTCACAATCTTAGATTCAACTGAAAGATCTCGTGGTCCCTACGGGATTTCTAAATTTCATCTGGATCTGGATGATAAGGTGTGTTAAAAGTTTCATGTCGTCACTTACCCTGTTTTGATCCACCTAGTGGTGTAATGCTGCCTTTCTCATATTATTCATTCTTTGCTATATATTGCAGCAGAAATTCCCTCAAATACAATAATTTGAAAATGTTTTGAAAATAGTTTTGAAGATTTATATTACATAATACTTCTACCATACTTTGAATTTAAATTAGTAAAAATCTAACAAAATATAAAAAAAAACTTAGAAATATTTCGAAACTGGGCTCAAAACTACACAATAGACAGCCATTATCAGTAGACAGATAAAAAAACGGATTCTGACTGTCCTGTTTCCCGGTTTTAGATTAACGACAGGAGAAAATAGTCATACTCTCAAAAATGGATCTCACTCGCTTTTCTCAGAGTTTGCAGAACCGGTATGAAAGGTCTTATGGTCCTACGAAAAATTACTGCATAATTTCGGATTCAACAAAAATTTAAACCATCGTTTAGAGTTCGATTACAAAATCGCATAAAAACTCAAAAATTTGCATAAGCACTAGTAGAGTTTAAACATCATGTTAGTTGGTGACCGTATGGACCGACTTCAATTACACCGGTTCTCGGGTTCCGGTGCTGAGCGAGTGAGATCCATTTTTGAGAGTATGCCTATTTTCTCCTGTCGTTAATCTAAAACCGGGAAACAGGACAGTCAGAATCCGTTTTTTATCTGCCTACTGATAATGGCTGCCGATTTGTGTAGTTTTGAGCCCAGTTTCGAAATATTTTTAAGTTTTTTTTTTTTTTTTATTAGATTTTTACTAATTTAAATTCAAAGTATGGTAGAAGTATTATGTAATATAAATTTTCAAAACTATTTTCAAAACATTTTCAAATTATTGTATTTGAGGGAATTTCTGCTGCAATATATAGCAAAGAATAAATAATATGAGAAAGGCAGCATTACACCACTAGGTGGATCAAAACAGGGTAAGTGACGACATGAAACTTTTAACACACCTTATCCTATAATTCCGGAACCGCCGGTTGGATCCGGATGAAATTTAGAAATCCCGTAGGGACCACGAGATCTTTCAATTAAATCTAAGATTGTGAAAATCGGTCACTCCATCGTTGAGAAAAGTGAGTAAAATCCATTTTTGAATATATGACTACTATTTCCGGTGTTTCTGGAACCGGAAACCGAGAGCCAGGATAGCCGAATCCAGTTTGTTTGGCTGCTTACTGATAATAGCTATTGATTGGTATAGTTTTGAAGCCAATTTAGAAACAAAACTTGTTCTTGTTTCACCGCTTTAAATGACGGTATAAAATTTTTAACGCGCTCATTTTGTACTAAACGCTTATTCAAGTGATTACATAACCTATCTAAATGAGAAAGACAAAAACCAAGAAATATGTTTGAAAATAAAAAAAAACATTGGTTTTCTTATTTGGTCCTTAGGGTGACCATTTCCATGTTAAGATGGATAAAAAAGAGATTTGTTTCAAAAATTACCTTTTTTCTTAAATTATTACTTTTGAAACATTTTACCGAGATGTCAATAAGTGCATATAGTTTTCAGGAAAAATATGCAATTATATAAAGATTGCGTTTGAAAAAGTCAATTGCATAACTTTTTAACGGTTTTCATGGTATGCAACCAATAATCACTATGTTATTTTATACTTTTCTCTGAAAGCTGCAACATTTTTTCATAACATAGCCAAAGTTTGGCGTTGTGTTTTTTTGGTTTTCAGGTAGAAATTTATTAAACTTTCAAGTTTTCGTATTTGTTTCGACTTTCTTTAGAAATGACGTTGGTAAATTTGTATTTTTTGATCCACGCGGACGATTCCACTTATTTATGTATATTTTGTCAAGAAATGTCTGCAGTGTTTGGAAAAAATATGTGTATATGGCAAAGTTAGAGTTAATTCGGCTTCTCTCTAGCAAATATAATTTCGAGCCGTACCACCACTAATAATAAGAAGAATAAAACATTTTTGCAGATCGTTATGCTTTTTATTTCGTGAATTTATTTATGGCTGTCTTCTAATTAAAAATGTTATGTCGCACAGACTTTATAAAACTCTATCCTTGAACTTCTTCTTGTACACTTAATTGTATGTTTGTTTACTTTACACACGGGCCAAATTCTGTTTCTTGAAATGAACAAAACGAGTCATGATTTGGGGAAAAATTTCTCGGATCATGATTCATTCGGATTGATTTCGCTGAAATTTGAACGTAACGCACTTGACGTTGTTGAGTATAACTTCAAGCATGTTTCTTCTACGATGATAATTTTTTCAACATAAATTCAGTGGAAAGCACGACGAACTTCTTTAAAAATGCAAATATCCTGTTTTTGAAAAACGACGACACAAGAGATAACGTGTTTACTTGCGTTCATTGCTTCAGTTTTGATTTTGTGTTTCGGAATTTAAACACTTGAACGAACTGCATGAAAAACCAAGTGTGAATCAAACCTTTTAAAAAGAAACTCTATGTCAAATTCTTGCAAAAAACAACAAACAAATTAATCAAAGTGGTTGAACAAAATATTCTTCGTTAGACCTTCGTTAGGCCACCCCTTCGTTTTCACCACCATCTCAATTGAAAACTAATAAATTCGCTCGTTGTAACTAATCCTGTTGTATCTCTTCTTCTCCGCTCTTAATTGTTCTTCTCTTATCTTTTTGAACACTAATTAGATCTATATGTCGGTTCTAACCTCGTTTGCTAGCCCTCTATTTTTTTTAATAACTATTTATTGGAATATGAGTTAAAATTAAATTATTAAGATTTAAATTGGGTGTTCAGCCACAAGTGGTGACTTTTCAGCCCTATTATATATATATATATATATATATATATATATATATATATATATATATATATATATATATATATATATATATATATATATATATATATATATATATATATATATATATATATATATATATATATATATGATTTGGTTATAACCATGAGGACATTAATTGCTTCCGCAATTCTGAGATTTTTTGTGTACGGAAAATTCTAAACCTACTTGTATTGTGTAATGGGGAAAAGAAACTTATATACTAACTTACTAGCTAATACAGAGAGCGAATCGATTCAATTGAAGATTGCATCGATTTTTGTCGGAATTTGCTTATAATATTATGTGACATTACATCTAATGGTTCTATATTTGTGAGTCTGTGTAACTCATTTGTACTAAACCATGGAGGACGCTTTAAAATCATTTTCAGAATTTTATTCTGAATCCTTTGAAGCGTTTTCTTCCTGGTGGAACAACAACTTGACCAAATTAGTACTGCATAATACCATGTTCACATTAGCGCTGATATCACTTGATATACCGAGATGATATGCATATCATGTCGAAGTGTTCACATATGATAGAAATGATATCGTTTGACAATCAAGTTGTCATATTGAATGTTCTCATTGGAAATAAGATCAATAATATTACCTTTCTCTATTAAAATTAAATCAATAATTGAAATCTTGCATTTTATGGTCTCCGAACGCCAGTATTCGTTGAAAAATTCGAAATTATAATGATTGTTTATTGTCACTCTGGAAGTGACGTTTATAAATGAGTGCGTTCAATGCCATAATCCGTGTTGCTAGTTGCGATTTTTGACAACTCGACATGATATCGTACATGATATCCCGGATATCATGCCAAAATGATAATACACGTTGACATCAAATTGTATGGGATATCAAGTGATATCGCACATGATATCATCGGATATCAAGTATATCCGTATATCACTTGATATCAGCGCTAATGTGAACATACTATAAAGCATGGCTGGTCTGAAAATTTGTTTAAAAATTAACAATTTATTTTTTAGACAGAGCTTAGAATTTCTGTTTATAAGAGGATATAAACATTTAATAAATTTATTACACTTTGCCTGGATTCCTTCAATGTGATCCTTGAAAGTGAGTTTTTTGTCATACGTTAAACCTAAGTATTTAGCTTGATCAGACCATGTCAATTCCAAGCCATTCAATATGAGAATGTGATTATTGTTTGGTTTAAGAAAAGAAGCTCTTGGCTTATGAGGAAAGATAATTAATTGCGTTTTTGCTGCATTTGGTTTAATTTTCCATTTTGACAGATAATCACTGAAAATATTTAAACTTCTTTGTAGGCGACTGCAGATCACTCTTAGATTTCTACCTGTGGCTAACAGACTTGTGTCGTCACAGAATAGCGATTTCTGACAACCAACGGGTAGATTTGAAAGACCAGAAGTGAAAATATTATACAAGATTGAAGCTACGCTCGAACCCTGCGGAACACCGGCTCGTACGGGTAGCAATTCAGATTTACAATTCTGATAGCTAACCTGAAGAGTACGATCAGTTAAATAATTTTGAATCATTTTGATCAAATAAATAGGAAACTGGAAATCAGACATTTTTGCTATATAACCTTTGTGCCAAACACTGTCGAATGCTTTTTCTATGTCTAGAAGAGCAACTCCAGTGGATAACCCAGAAGATTTATTTGCTTTTATCATGTTCGTTACTCTGACAAGTTGATGAGTAGTTGAATGTTCATGACGAAATCCAAACTGCTCTGGTAGAAAAATTGAATTCTCGTTTATATGAGACATCATTCTCAACAAGATAATTTTTTCAAGAAGTTTACTGATAGAAGAAAGTAAGCTAATTGGTAGATAACTTGATGTTTCTGCTGGATTTTTATCAGGTTTCAGGATAGGAATTACTTTAGCGTTTTTTCATCTTTTTGCGAAGTAAGCTAATGAAAAGCACTTGTCGTAAATTTTAACCAGGAGTCTCAAGGCAACATTTTTAATAGGAATATTAAAAACCTGTTTTAATCCACCTAGTGGTGTAATGATGCCTTTCTCATATCAATCAAAATATCATATATAATACTGTGATATTCTTCAAAATTATTTTTCTTCGATTCTTAAAAGAATAATCGAAATAGATTTGTTTGACCGTCTACTGATAAAAACTATCAATTGGAAAGGATTTGAGGTCCATTTAGAAAACTTTTTACGGTTTTTCGCTCTTTTCAGTGATGGTATAAAATTTTTAACACACTTTACCCTATATTTCCGGATCCGGAAGTCGGATCCTGATGAAATTCAGGAATTACGTATGGGACCACTGGACCTTTAATTTGAACCTATGTTTGTGAAAATCGGTCGCGCCATCTATGAGAAAAGTTAGAACACATATTTTCTTATTTTTGCACATTTTACGCCATAAAGTTAGGGCAAAAAACGTTACATACACACATACGCACATACACACACACACACACACACACACACACACACACACACACACACACACACACACACACACACACACACACACAAACACACACACAGACATTTTGCGTACTCGACGAACTGAGTCGAATGGTATATGACACTCGGCCCTCCGGGCCTCGGTTCAAACGTCGGTTTTCACAGTGATTGCATAACCTTTCTATATGAGAAAGCCAAAAAAAAGTTTTCTTCGATTCTTAAAAGAATAACCGAAATCGGTTTGTTTGACCGTCTACTGATAAAAACCATCAAATTGGAAAAGATTTGAGGTCGATTTAGAAAATTTTTTAAGGTTTTTCGTCATTTTCAGTGATGGTGTACAATTTTTAACACACTTTACCCTATATTTCCGGATCCGGAAGTCGGATCCGCATGAAATTCAGGAATAACGCATGGGACCACAGGACCTTTCATTTGAACCTAAGTTTGTGAAAATCGGTCGCGCCATTTATGAGAAAAGTTAAAACACATATTTTCTTTTTTTTGCACATTTTACCCCATAACTCTCGAACCGGAAGTCGGATCGAAATAATATTCAGGAATTTTGTATGGGACCTCAAGACCTTTCATTTGAATCTAAGTTTGTGAAAATCGGTTCAGCCATCTCTGAGAAAAGTTAGTGCACTTATTTTCACAATTTTTTGCACATTTTACCCCATAATTCCGGAACCGGAAGTCGGATCCAAATAATATTCAGGAATTTTGTATGGGACCACAAGACCTTTCATTTGAATCTTAGTTTGTGAAAATCGGTTCAGCCATCTCCGAGAAAAGTTAGTGCAAAAAAACGTTACATACACACATACGCACATACACACACACATACACACACAGACATTTTGCGTATTCGACGAACTGAGTCGAATGGTATATGACACTCGGCCCTCCGGGCCTCGGTTCGAAAGTCGGTTTTCACAGTGATTACATAACCTTTCTATATGAGAAAGGCAAAAATTCATCATTACCAGGAGCCTTCATGTTTTTGAGTTTCCTAATAATTGATTTAATTTCATCAAAATTCGTCTCAATAATTTCATCGTGTGATAACACATGGGTTGAAATATGCTCATATTTCAGTGAGACTTCATTTTCAATAGGACTCACAACGTTCAAATTAAAATTGTGTACATTCTCGAACTGCTGAGCAAGTTTTTGAGCTTTTTCGCCATTTGTAAGAAGTATTTGATTTTCTTCCTTGAGAGCAGGAATTGGTTTCTGAGGTTTCTTAAGAACCTTAGAAAGTTTCCAGAAAGGTTCCCGGTTGGACGCAGGCATTTTTGAAATGAATGGGATTTTGAATTTTGAAGTTTGAATAATAGTTCTTTGAATAGCTAGCCTTTAAAAAGGCTGATAAATTTCTTAGTCACTCTAATATCACTTTTTGTATCACTTAGTCACTCTAATATCACTCTTTGTATCACTTAGTCACTCTAATATCACTCTTTGTATAGCCTCGACAAAGGCTGACTAATTGTTAGTCTTTAAAAAGACTGTTAGTGATTCAGGTAGTCTTGAAAAAGACTGAAGCCTTGAATCAATGAAACTCTAGGTAGCCAGAAAAAATTTCCAGGAGCCAAGAGCTATATGTGTGCGCTGCGAACGACTGTTCAACAAAAGCTTGGATTAGTTTTAATTGATAGTATTAAGTACATACATGTATCTGTTGGATTGTTGTAATCTGTTGATATAAACGATGAGGAAGTTTTATGCCTGCTGGAGTGAGAGATTATTATTTTAGCTCCATTGGGTTTTTTCCTGCTCCAATCAAATGAAAAAAAAAAAATAGAAAAAAAAAATAGCAGTTAGAGTGGAAACTGGGTTAGGTTTGGCATCAAGCAAAAACGACATTAATCTATCACATCACTTGAGGCAGAGGGTTCAAAGTGATATCAGAATGCCACAGAATTATATATATATATATATATATATATATATATATATATATATATATATATATATATATATATATATATATATATATATATATATATATATATATATATATATATATATATTTGTTTATTTTATTTGTTTATTTGTTTATTTTGGGGAGCAGGGAAAAGCCCGATGGAGATGAAATATAGCAATCTCTCTCTCCAGCAGGCATAAAACCTCCTCATCTTTTGTATCAACAGATTACAATGATCCAACAGATACATTTACGTTTAAAACTAACAATTAAAACTAACAGTTAAAGCTAAACCACTAACTATATAACTAGTTGATGACACAATATTACAGCATTACAGAGCAGCTTCCTTGAAAGGCGGGATAGAAGAGAAAAGTGGATATAAAGATGGAAGAAGAAGGTTAGTTGAGGGAGCAATGAGTGAGCGTGGACGAACGACGGGGTTAGAACCGGCATGTAGGTCTAATTAGTGAACAAAAAGATGGTGGAAGACGGAGAAAATGAGAGGGAGGACGAACAGGTTAGTTTCGGCGAATCTGATTAGTTTCCAATGAAGATGGTGAACAATTATTTACTGGATAGTTAAGGAATCGTTGAATAAGCGTTTCATCGCATTACGCGAGAGATGAAAATCAAAGACCTGCGAGCAACTGTTAAATAAACGACACATACTGAGAAACGGTTCATTATAACCGTAGTTAGTTCTAGCACGAGGGATTCGTAAAAATGGATGTGAACGAAGATTGCGACGATGGATGTCAAAGTTGACCAATCGTAGGAGATCAGGGCAATCAATATGTGATTGTATTAAATCAGCGATGAAAACAGCCTTGTAGGCGTTTCTACGATTACACAGCGGATCCAGTTCGATCAGTCGGCAACGATCATTATAACTTGGAAGGTTTAATGGGTAGATTTCGGAGAGCAAACCTAATGAATTTGCGTTGAACAGCTTCAATACGATCGACATCAGTTTGATAATGAGGTGACCAAACGACAGCCGCATATTCAAGCGATGATCGAACTAGTGCACAATAAAGAGTTTTCAAGCAGTGTATGTTAGTGAAATTTTTGGTAATTCGATATATGAAGCCGAAGAGTTTCGATATATATATATATATATATATATATATATATATATATATATATATATATATATATATATATATATATATATATATATATATATATATATATATATATATATATATATATATATATACATATATATATATATATATATATATATATATATATATATATATATATATATATATATTTATATATATATATATATATATATATATATATATATATATATATATATATATATATATATATATATATATATATATATATATATATATAATTCTTTGGCATTCTGATACCACTTTGAACCCTCTGCCTCAAGTGATGTGATAGATTAATGTCGTTTTCGCTTGATGCCAAACCTAACCCAGTTTCCACTCTAACTCTAACTAACTCTGTCAAACCGCTTGTTTTAAGCCAGTTTCAAACGTTGTTGAACTAAAAATCGAGTCAGTTTCGAACCTGGTTTTTGAATCAGTTTCACTCAAAACCCCGTTGCTAAGTGCGAAATCAACATAGTTTCGTGATAAGTGTTTGTTTGATGAAACTACCTTGGGTCAGTTTCAGTTTTTTCAAGCGAAAACGACATAACAGAATAATATTAAAGCAGACATTTAAAAGCAAGACCTACTGAAAATATTTGCTTGATCCTGAAGCATGTTCATTTAATAATCGTGTTGTTTTACCCACCGGCTGATAGAGAATTAAACATAACATAGAAATAAAGAAAATGAACCGAAAATTGACATCATAAGAGACTAAGCACGGCTACGCTTTTCATTTGACAAACATCAACGCTACATTTTGTGTGAATGTATTCGTACATATTTGATGTGACTGTTGTAATATTCCGATATCTAGCATTTAATTCGATTGTGAATTTGGAACACCATTTATTTTTTTTTATTTATTTGGAGCAGGAAAAAGCCCAATGGAGCTAAAATAATAATCTCTCACTCCAGCAGGCATAAAACCTCCTCATCGTTTATATCAACAGATTACAACAATCCAACAGATACATGTATGTACTTAATACTCTCAATTAAAACTAATCCTAGCTAACTAACTCTGACACTAAACCCATTGGGGAATCGATGGTGATTTTGCATTAAAACTAAAGAAAAAAAGAAATATGCTTTAAAATGGGAGGTAGAAGGAGGGAGTGGTGAATGAGAGTTGGCGAACGAAACGGGGTTAGGTTCGGCATGTAGATCTAATTAGTGGTCGAAAAGATGGTGGAAGACGGATAAAAAAGAGGGCAGTCGGTGTTGAACAGTCGTTCGCACCGCACACATATAGCTCTTGGCTCCTGGAAATGTTTTCTGGCTACCTAGAGTTTCATTGATTCAAGGCTTCAGTCTTTTTCAAGACTACCTGAATCACTAACAGTCTTTTTAAAGGCTAACAATTAGTCATCCTTTGTCGAGGCTATACAAAGAGTGATATTAGAGTGACTAAGTGATACAAAGAGTGATATTAGAGTGACTAAGAAATTAATCAGCCTATTTTAAAGGCTAGCTATTCAAAGAACTATTATTCAAAATTCAAAATCCCATTCATTTCAAAAATGCCTGCGTCCAACCGGAAACCTTTCTGAGAACTTTCTAAGGTTCTTAAGAAACCTCAGAAACCAATTCCTGCTCTCAAGGAAGGAAATCAAATACTTCTTACAAATGGCGAAAAAGCTCAAAAACTTGCTCAGCAGTTCGAGAATGTACACAATTTTAATTTGAACGTTGTGAGTCCTATTGAAAATGAAGTCTCACTGAAATATGAGCATATTTCAACCCAAGTGTTATCACACCATGACATTATTGAGACGAATTTTGATGAAATTAAATCAATTATTAGGAAACTCAAAAACATGAAGGCTCTTGGTAATGATGGAATTTTTAATATTCTTATTAAAAGTCTTCCCGATGTTGCCTCGAGACTCCTGGTTAAAATTTACGACAAGTGCTTTTCATTAGCTTACTTCCCAAAAAGATGGAAAAACGCTAAAGTAATTCCTATCCTGAAACCTGATAAAAATCCAGCAGAAACATCAAGCTATCGACCAATTAGCTCACTTTCTTCTATCAGTAAACTTCTTGAAAAAATTATCTTGTTGAGAATGATGTCTCATATAAACGAGAATTCAATTTTTCTACCAGAGCAGTTTGGATTTCGTCATGAACATTCAACTACTCATCAACTTGTCAGAGTAACGAACATGATAAAAGCAAATAAATCTTCTGGGTTATCCACTGGAGTTGCTCTTCTAGACATAGAAAAAGCATTCGACCGTGTTTGGCACAAAGGTTTAATAGCAAAAATGTCTGATTTCCAGTTTCCTATTTATTTGATCAAAATGATTCAAAATTATTTAACTGATCGTACTCTTCAGCTTAGCTATCAGAATTGTAAATCTGAATTGCTACCCGTACGAGCCGGTGTTCCGCAGGGTTCGAGCGTAGCTCCAATCTTGTATAATATTTTCACTTCTGATCTTTCGAATCTACCCGTTGGTTGTCAGAAATCGCTATTCTGTGACGACACAAGTCTGTTAGCCACAGGTAGAAATCTAAGAGTGATCTACAGTCGCCTACAAAGAAGTTTAAATATTTTCAGTGATTATCTGTCAAAATGGAAAATTAAACCAAATGCAGCAAAAACGCAATTAATTATCTTTCCTCATAAGCCAAGAGCTTCTTTTCTTAAACCAAACAATAATCACATTCTCAAATTGAATGGCTTGGAATTGACATGGTCTGATCAAGCTAAATACTTAGGTTCAACGTATGACAAAAAACTCACTTTCAAGGATCACATTGAAGGAATTCAGGCAAAGTGTAATAAATTTATTAAATGTTTATATCCTCTTATAAACAGAAATTCTAAGCTCTGTCTAAAAAATAAATTGTTAATGTATAAACAATTATATATATACATATACCGGAAGATGGATCCGAATGAAATTCAGATATCCCGTAGGGACAACGAGACCTTTCAGTTGAATCTAAGATTGTGAAAATCGGTCATTCCAACGCTGAGAAAAGTGAGTAAAATCCATTTTGCTTTTCTCTATAGAAAGGTATTAGAATTGCTGGAAAACCGACTTTCGAACGGAGCCTCGGAGACCCATAGTGTTGTATACCATTCGACTCAGTTCATCGAGATCGGAAAATGTCTATGTGTGTGTGTGTGCACTTTTCGAAGATATTTGAACGCGCTCAATTTTCGCAGCGATGGCTGAACCGATTTGAACAAACCTGGGCTCGTTTGAAAGCTACTGTCGGGCCATTGATCAAGTTCGAAGATCACATGGCTGTGACTTTTGGTTCCGGAGATATGATTGTATAAGTGACGTAACCGACAAAAAGCGTTGTATTTGAACGCGCTCAATTTTCTCAGAGATGGCTAAACCGATTTTAACAAATTGGGGCTCGTTTGAAAGCTACTGTCGTGCCATTGATCGTGTTCGAAGATCAAATGGCTGTGACGTTTGGTTCCATAGATATGATTGTATAAGTGACATAACCGACAAAAAGCGTTGTATTTGAACGCGCTCAATTTTCTCAGAGATGGCTGATCCGATTTCAACAAACTTGGGCTCGTTTGATAGCTACTGTTCGAAGATCAAATAGTTGTGACTTTTGGTATCAGATATATGATGGTATATGTGACGTAACCGACAAAACACGTTGATTTTTACCGCTCTTATGTATATAAGGGTGCCAAAATATTGGGATCACCTCTATTTTCGTTAAACTCTAGTGCTCAAAAGTTCAACCACCTCTAAAAAAGCCTTCATGCAAAATTTGAGCTAAATCGGACATGCGTAAGGGGTGCTGCCCGGTGGTAAAGGTTTGACAATTTTCGATCTTGAAAAAGCACCATAGGGGAAAGTACATGAAATTTCCAAAACCGAAATTTTTTTTGATGCCAAAACTCTTAAAGTTGCATAAAACATCGAAATTTAGTGTCATCTAAAAAAAATCTTCTGTGACTTTTGAGTCCCAAAAAGTCGATTTTTTCAAAAAAAAAATTTTTCCGAGATGACACTAAATAACATCTTGACGTTTCATGCAATTCTAAGCCTTTTGGCATCAAAATTTTTTTTTCGATTTCGAAAATTTCATGTACTCCCCCCTATGGGGATTTTTCAAGATATATGAAAACTCCACTAAGTGGACTGAGAAGGCTTATTTTAGATTAGCATCACTGTTCTCATACAAATAGGCAACGCAAATGTCAAGCACTAGTTTGGAAAAATGATGCTGACTGTGTGACATAAGCATGCTTTTGTGAACTACTCGAATCAATCTGAATCAGTTGGTGTCAAAATTGGTATCCGAAATTATTTAATATAAGTATGAAATAAATTTTCATGAGACTTTTATGTAAAAAGAGAAAGGCATTATCACACCACTAGGTAGATTAAGAAGGGTTTTTGAATATATGACCACTATTTCCGGTGTTTCTGAAACCTGAAACCGAGAGCCAGGATAGCCGAATCCAGTTTGTTTGGCTGCTTACTGATAATAGCTATTGATTGGTATAGTTTTGAAGCCAATTTAGAAACAAAAATTGTTCTTGTTTCACCGCTTTAAATGACAGTATAAAAGTTTTAACGCACTCATTTTGTATTAAACGGTTATTCAAGTGATTACATAACCTTTCTATATGAGAAAGACAAAAACCAAAATATATGTTTGCAAATAAAAAAAAACATTGGTTTTCTTATTTGGTCCTTAGGGTGACCATTTCCATGTTAAGATGGATAAAAAAGCGATTTGTTTCAAAAAATTACCTTTTTTCTTAAATTATCACTTTTGAAACATTTTACCGAGATGTCAATAAGTGCATATAGTTTTCAGGAAAAATATGCAAATATATAAAGATTGCGTTTGAAAAAATCAATTGCATAACTTTTTAACAGTTTTCATGGTAGGCAACCAATAATGACTATGTTATTTTATATTTTGATGTGGAACACATCTTTATTTTCTATACAGGGGTGCAAATCAGAAACTCAAGAAAAACTACACGTAGAAATGTGGTCAGGTTTTAAACACTTACAGCTCAGTCTTTTTTTAATCAATTATTAATATTATTTCATCATTTGATAGGAAATATTTCTACGTATTGATTTGAATGTTCATAGCCATGGATTTTGAATTATATATCATTGAAATGTTGATTAATAACTAGCAGTGTCCTATTTTGTCTGCAAAAAATCTCCAGCATACCGGATTGCCCTGCCATAGTCGACGGTTTTGAAGGAGTAAGCGATGTATCAAAGAGAGAGCATCGCTCTGATTGGTCAATCGATGCAAAAGCGAAGCTGTTGGAAGCACGCGAATCTATAAATAGAAGCGAAATTAAAGCTAACGTTTCAGTCCTATTCCTAGCATGCTAGAGGTAGGTTGTTGCTAGACAGCAAGAAAAAAACGTTCCATAAAACGATTTGAAGCTTTAAGGGCTGATGCCAGTTGTTAGCGTAAAACCGTATCGCTCGCTGTGCGTATTACATTTTTCTTCATGCTCTCTCGTAAATGTGTAAAATGACTCTCGATGTGGCCGGATGGCCAAGAAAGTTTTGATATTTTCGGTTACAAGTTTGACTACATCACATAAAATCCAATAAAGCTACCGCTTGTTTGGCAGCCTTGATGAGCCGATTTTATTTCTCTCTCATGTTTCGTTACGTTACCAGAATACAAGAGCAGAAAAAATGGAGCCGCCATAGAAATGGACTTACCATTACAAAAATAACATTCACTTAATTTTTATCGCGACAACATATATGGTTTTATGAACTAATCGCATCTAAACTAAATTATCTGGACATTGTCAGGATAGATTTTTGATCCATGCTTTTGAAGGCGAGATATTCAATGAACAGGTTGAAAGTTGCCGTTTTCAGCTATGCAACTCTTCCTTCAGAAAAAAGACTTTCCCGACCGCTAAAGTCAAACAATCTTTCTGAAATTTTCACAGAATATTCTAAACTAAATTTCTAAGAGATTGTCTGTTGTGTTTTTTGATATTCGTCACCGTTTCTGAGAAAATCATATTTGAAGCGTGAAAACAGCCCTTTAAAACGCCCTAAAACACACTGGCCTCAGCCCTTAATTGGTATGCTCTGATCTTGTGTCACGCAAGCTCGGAATTTCATGTTATGTCGTTTCCCCATGAGAAATTGACAACAACCTCTGGATAAATTTTGAGTGCCTAAAGATTGATTTCTAATTTATATTAGATGAACTCGATTGATAATGAGAAATAGTTTATCGCTTCAACCGCAATCGCAGAATGGTAGAGAAACTTAACGCTAAAAAAACTGCTTGCATAAAAAACTTGAACACAAGCTTGGCGAAGAGAAGCTTAATTATCGAAATCGCAAGTATGTACAAAGATATAATTGCATATATTTGGGATAATGGTGTAATTTCGTCGGTTATAAAACAAATGCAAATCTAGACAAATGATGTTCGGTGTTGATTCGGATTGATTGAACTTTTTGATTGTAGATCATTAGAAATTTTGGTTGCCTTGTTCCACATCAACGGCTCGAACAACCCCATGGGGCTGATCCTTGTAGTTTTTCTCTGAAAGCTGCAACATTTTTTCATAGCATAGCCAAAGTTTGGCGTTGTGTTTTTTTAGTTTTCAGGTAGAAATTTATGAAACTTTCAAGTTTTCGTATTTGTTTCGACTTTCTCTTTTGATCCTCGCGAACGATTCCAATAATTTATGAATAGTTTGTCAAGAAATGTCTGCAGTGTTTAAAAAAAATATGTGTATATGGCAAAGTCAGAGATAATTCGGCTCCTCTCTAGCAAATACGATTTTGAACCGTACCACATAACACTAATAATAAAGAGAATAAAACATTTTTTCAGATCGCTATGGTTTTTATTTCGTAAATTTATTTATGGCTGTCTTCGAATTAAAATGTGATATCGCACAGACTATATCATACTCTATCCTTGAACAGAACATTTAATTGTATGTTTGTTTACTTTACACACGGGCCAAATCCTGATTTTTGAATTGAGCAAAACGAGTCATTATTTGGGAAAAATAATATATTTTCATGTTATGATAATACACCATGATTAAAATTTCTCGGATCATGATTCATTCAGATTGATTTCGCTGAAATTGAAACGTAACGCATTTGACGTTGTTGAGTATAACTTTAAATATGTCAATGGTAATTTTGTCGTGAATACGACTTACTTTACTATAGGGTGCCTTTTCAAAATTAGCCATATGGAAGAATGGGCAGAACTTAATCGTGAATATCTCGAATTGTATTAATGGCAGCAACATAATTCTTTCACTATTTCATCAAAAATATCATCAGGAATTTAGGATAATTTTTTGAACAGTTAAGTTTTAAAAATAAAGTTTTCTGAATATTTAAAACAACGCGGAAAACTTTACCTTTGTTATGGTTTTCCGCGCAAGGACGACGATTTTGAGGTAGTCAGGCACATATCTTCAACTGACTGCGTATAAACGCTAAACGGGAACCGTTGTCGAAAATCGATCAATTCGTCATCTAACACTCGATGTGGATAGACGAATAACCTACTACGACTAATTTCGATTTTGTTTTATCTTTTATTCGCAGTTTTCTAACTACCCAAGCTATGGGTAAAACGCGTCATAGATCCGAGAAGGATCCAAAGGATGCTAAGCGTCTGAAGCCAAGTGATGTACAGGTAAATGACCGTTTGCTGAGTAAAAACCAATATGCTGATCTGCCAGTTGATGTCGAAGAGGAACTGCAGAAGAAAGAAAAACTGCCGCCTTTCTACCTGAAGGGCTTCCCACCAACGCTCGGATTTCAACACACTGATCAGCAAAGGACTACAGTCAACAATCCGTTTATGTACTGAAGGCTACAAAATAACTGAACCACTACAAAGGAGTGGAATGTTATCTGAAGCAGACAAAAGCGGAATACTTCACACACGATATTGCCGCCAACAAACCTATGAATGTTGTACTTCGAGGACTACCCGACATGGACTAAAGCCTATGATGGTGTTTAAAATGAAGCGACATAACACGGACAAAATGTATCGAGATCAACTCTACTTGGTTCATCTGGAGAAGTACTCCATCACCATGAGTCAACTGAAAACGATTAAATCGTTATTTCACATAATCATCGAATGGCAAAAGTATAAACCGGGACATCGGGATGTCACACAGTGCACGAACTGTTTGAACTACGGCCACGGAGCGAGGAATTGCCACATGAAAAGTCGGTGCGGGAAATGTGCCGAACCACACAATACCAACGATTGCCTACTAGATGACATCGCTGTAAAATGTGTGAACTGTGATGGCGACCATCCATCTACTAGTGAATCGTGTCCCAAACGTGCTGAGTTCACAAAAATTCGACAACAGGCGTCCCGTAAACAATCAACGCGCAAGAATGTTCCACAGAAGGATGAAATTGATTTCCCACGGCTCCCACCGAAGAGGGATATTCCGAATTTGCCGCCATTTCCTCGCAGCAATCCAAAAGATTCAGCCGCTGGATCACAAAAAGAATCTTCCTCAAAAATCCCTCCTGGATGGGGCAATAATCAACCACAAGCGAAGGATGACTCTGGTGATTTATTCTCTGCTGAACAACTGATCGTCATTTTTGAAACAATGACAACAAAACTACGAAACTGCAGAACGCGGTTAGATCAAATCAACGCCTTAGGCAAATTCATCATCGAATATACAATGTAATGAGTTGGTTATAGTAAATTGGAATGCTTGCTCACTCAGGAGCAAAACTGCTGAATCGTCCTACTTTCTACAAGAGAAGAATGCCGATATTGGTATTTTAACTGAAACTCATCTTAAACCTGAAATTTCTATTTTTATTTCCAATTACAGGATTCACAGGTTCGACAGGACAACTACCAGAGGAGGGGGAGTTGCCATTGCCGTTAAACGATCCATTCAGCACAGGCTTCTGTCAGCCTTTAAATTGCAACTCATAGAAGCCATCGGAATTGAGATTACAACGACGATGGGACCCATCATCATCATTGCAGCGTACTGCCCCAAACAAACAAATCTTCGACATGGTACGTGTGCATCATTGATGCGAGATCTGGCTATGCTCACTCGACGACAGAACAAATTCATCATTGTTGGGGACCTGAACGCACGGCATGAGCTGTGGGGAAACAGAAGACAGAATCGAAACGGATTCGTACTTGCCGAAGATTACGAAGCTGGGCAATACAACATCCTCGCTCCGGATCAACCAACGCGACTTTCCAGATCGGGAGTTCATTCCATTTCGGATATATTCATCAGTAACATTGCCATAGACAGCTCTCCGGTTGTCTTCAACGAGCTCTCTTCTGACCACTTTCCAGTAATATTGACGTTGGGATCTTCACCAGAAACAGTGCCTATTCAACCACGGAGGAACTATTATCGCACCGATTGGGTCCAATTTCAACAAATCGCCGACCAACTTATTAATATCGATTTGCCACTTGATTCCCCGATGGAAATCGATGCAGCCCTATCGTCCTTCTAGCATTCAATCACAGTCGCTCGTGATAGGACGGTTCCAGTACAACATATGCCGAGTTCCTCTCTTCAAATCAACATTGTTAGTCCACATGAAAGAGCCGTTGCTGATAGCGTAGCTGAGGTTGACCAATCAGACAGCTTGGTTCCTGAGGAAAGTAGAGTCACTGCGAATGAGCTGATAACTATTGTGAAAAAATCCAAAAATATGAAGGCCCCCGGTTTCGACAACACATTCAACATTGAGCTGAAACATTTGAGTATTCGCTCATTTGTCTTCTTAGCTAAAATTTTTAACAGATGCTGGGAGCTTGGTTACTTCCCTTCAAAGTGGAAGTTAGCTAAAGTTATCCCAGTTTTGAAACCGGGGAAAGATCCTTCCTTTTCCAAGAACTATCGACCCATCAGCTTACTCTCTGCCCTATCCAAGCTGTTTGAAAAGTCAATACAAAGGCGAATACTTGCTTTCGCAGATGAACAGGATATGTTACTGGAAGAACAGTTTGGGTTCCGGAAAGGAAGATCCACCATCCACCAACTCACAAGGGTTAACAACGTCATCCAGCAAAACAAATCAGTGTCCAAAACGACTGCCATGGCAATATTGGATATTGAAAAGGCATTCGATAATGTGTGGCACGATAGACTGGTGTTCAAACTGCATCGGAATAATTTTCCCTTGTATCTTATTAAAATTATCAAAAATTATCTTGCAGATAGAGCATTCCAGGTTTCTCTGTGTTGATGTTTTGCACTTGCACTGATCACAACATTGTTCACGATAGACTGACAGTAGTACGACCTGCTCACACTGTTGTTACCAAACTTAACGAAAGTAGTGAGAAACTCAGTGAGGGGTGAGAAGAGTAAAGCGATCTCAAGCATAAAACTATGTTCGGAGAGAATTTATATTTGAGTAGTTAATTATGCGATTTGCTCCATCATTTTCTCATTCCAAATCAACCTTCGTAGAGATAGGACTGGCCACCGTCCGTGATTAGTAGTTTTGTGTACTTGTAGAGTGTATTGTAGTGAAGTAAATGATAATTGTAATTAAATAGAAGAATACGTGTTTAAATAAATGTAGTGTCGTGTTAGAATAAAATAAAGGTTTAATGTGTTATGTGTGATGTGTAGTGTTTTATATTTATCACCGAACATTGACCAGTTTGAAAGGCACTGCTACTTAGGAGCGTAGAAACGCAAAACAAATCACCCAGAGTTGATCGCTGTGCACGATAAAATCGGGGCGGACCAAAATACTGGCGGAACACCTATTTGGTAAGGTTCATAACATTGGTGCCGTGACCAGGATTGTTCCACAAACCGACGCGGCGTCGGTTTCTCCATTTTGAGTCCGTGGACAAAGCGGATACCGCCATCGTGGACGCTTTAGCGACGCCATTCTGCTTGCGTAGCGTAACTGTTAATTCAGCCATCATAGTTAAGCGGCATCGATTCATGTCAGCAACGCCATTGGATTTGTACGTGTTTAGGGAAACTAAATATTCAAGGCCTATTGGATAGGCTCACAAGGTGAGTACCTGTCCAATAAATTCTACACACATTGCATCTCTACGTGGTCTTTTTTTCTCATTTTTATTTCGGCGCCCTTTTGTTACTTCACTACAATCGGTGTCTTATATGGTGGAAGTACACACCGCGAGGACGTATCTACAATCACATTATAAGTCGAGCGTTGACGAAGTGCATCGCTAATACGTTCCTGCTACGTTGGTTTGTCCGGTTTTTTGGAGCTGATTCATGCAATTTGGAAACGGTACAATACTCAATAGAAATACAAGGCCTGTAGCAATAGGCTCCAAGGTGAGCACCTGTCCTACTCAACATTCTGTTGGATTTTTTGTGCTGTGCTTGTACATATTTCTAGCATCTACGGCTCGGTCATCGAATTATCACATACTGATTTTAATGCGGGAAATTGGATATTTGCGGAAGATTTAAAGGGATTCAAGGCCTAGTTGACAGGCTCACAAGGTGAGTTCCTGTCCTATTCAATATATTATTGGCTTTTTTGTGCTGTGCTTCTGCCTATTTCTAGCTTCGGACACTCGGGCTCGCTCTACATCGGTATCAGCATTCTGTATGTTGGAAACACTAATAAGATCTCAGAGATATACACGGCCTAATTGACAGGCTCACCAGGTGAGTACCTGTCCAAATTCATATATCTCTCTTGGAAGGGTTCTTTGCTTGGTGTATTTTTAGTCAAACATTAAGCTGCTCGCTATCGTCCGTTGAAGAATACAAGCCAAAATGGGGAAGAAGCTGAAACCGAAGATCCACGTTCGCGATAGCATAGTAGACTTTCTACTGCGAACGGAAAAATTTCTACACAGTAGCCAGGCGCTCGACGAACACCAAATCCAGTTTCGTTTGGAGAAACTGGAGGCAAAATGGGACGAGTTTAAGGAAGTACAATGCGATATCGAGGCATCTGATGATCATGAAGAGAATGTGGAGCTTCATCGGCAAGTACGGGCGGATTTCGAAGAGAAATATTTAGAGGTAAGGGCAGGGTTGTTTGGAAAGCTACCACGGCAAGTACCGGCATCAACACAAAATGCATTTTCTGGATCTGAACCGGCTAGCGTACATACTTATGTAAGACTGCCGCAAATAAATTTACCGGAATTCGACGGTAGTTATGAAAAATGGTTGCCTTTTCATGACACATTTCGAGCCTTGATCGACTCTTCTCCAGATCTGAGTGGTATCCAAAAGTTTCACTATCTACGAGCGTCTTTAAAGGGTGATGCACTGAAGTTGGTCGATTCTTATACGATGAGCGAGGTAAATTACAGGGTTGCTTGGAATGGTTTGGTAGCACGTTTTTCCAATGGATATTTGCTAAAAAAGCGGCATTTAAACGCAATGTTCGAGTTCCCGAAAATGCGGAAGGAATCATCGGTGGGTATTCATGACGTCATCGATTGTTTTGAACGGAACACGAAGATTTTGGATCAGCTTGGGGAGAAGACAGGCGGTTGGGGAGCAATGCTTACGCATCTGCTGGTATCGAAATTGGATGATGGTACTCAAAAACGTTGGGAAGAAAGTGCTTCAAACGAAAACGAGCCCTCCTTTGCAATGTTGGTAGATTTTCTCAAAAAACAATCGCGGGTATTGGACGCAGTTTCAGTGGATCAACGAATGGCTTCAGCGAACAGTCAAACGTCTTCAACTGTGTCTAAGTTTCGTCCTTCGAAGGTTTCCGTCAACTCAGCAACCGGAAGTAAGACTCCAAATTGTGTCTCATGTGGTGAGCAGCATTCGATCGCACAATGTCCGAAGTTTAACAAGCTGTTGTTGGACCAAAGGCTACAGTTTGCAAACTCCAAGCGGCTCTGCAGCAACTGTTTAGGGCGAAATCATATGGCACGCGACTGTCCTTCGAAATTTCGTTGCAGGACTTGTTCAAAACGGCATCATACACTACTTCATCCTGGATTTCCCGGTTCTGGCTCTACTACTGTTTCGTCCTCGGCTACGCAGGGGCTGTCATCTTCCACCCTATCGGCGTCCGACGAGGCATCGAACTCCGGAAGTGCAATCTCAAGTTCGATCCAATCGGTCTCGACTAATCTGGCTTCAGGACACCCTGGAACACACGTTTTCTTGTTAACTGTAATACTCAAAATAAAGGACAACTGGGGTAGACAACATTACGCTAGAGCATTATTGGATTCTGGATCGCAAGCCAATCTGATATCGGAGAATCTATGTCAGTTGCTCAAGTTACCAAGACGAAGTAAAAGAGTAGAAATTAGCGGTATTGGAGGGTCTAGAAAAAATACAGCCCATGAGGTTTCTGCTGTACTCTCATCGCGGGTTCAAAACTTTTCGTTGCCAATAACATTTCTGGTTCTGGGGCAGGTCACGGACAACCAGCCATCTACCTCGCTTCCATTGGCAAATTGGAAGCCGCCAAGCGGCATGGAACTCGCTGATCCTGGATTTTACGTTGCAGGACCGATCGATTTGGTGCTCGGGTCTCAGCACTTCTACGACTTTCATCTTCTCCATGGTGGCCGGATGCAGGTTCGCAAACTTGATGATCACTTACCTGTGTTTGTCAATACGGTCTTCGGCTGGGTCGCTGCTGGAGAGTCGGAATGGTCGCCTGGTAAATCATCCATTAGCTGTCACGTCACGGTAATGGAACCGCTCGATAAGGCTATCGAGAAGTTTTGGACAATCGAGGAGATATCCGAGAATCCGTTACGATCGCAAGAAGAAAAGGATTGCGAAGAACACTTTCAAAGCACAATCACACGCGATGAAACGGGACGCTATGTAGCACGGTATCCAAAACGGAATGGCTTTCACGCGAAAATTGGGGAATCGAAGAGCACGGCGTTACGACGATACCATCAATTGGAGAAACGGTTGGAAAAGGATTCTAGCTTGCGCGAAAAATACATCGAATTCCTGCAGGAATATCTAGATTTGGGGCATATGCACCATATCGGTTCGGTAGATTCCACTTTGGACGAAGAATTGACAGCTTACTACTTACCTCATCATCCGGTGTTCAAGGAGTCTAGCTCAACGACGAAGGTGCGGGTAGTGTTCGACGGATCAGCGAAAACAACTACCAACATATCTCTTAACGATGCTTTACTCACAGGTCCTGTTATTCAAGACGAGTTGTTGAGCCTCATGATTCGTTTTCGTAAGCATGCTGTCGCGTTAATAGCGGACGTGGAAAAAATGTATAGACAAATACGCATTCACCCGGAAGAAACATGTCTTCAACGAATCTTTTGGCGCTTTCATTCCTCAGAACCAATAAAGGTGTACGAGCTTCAGACTGTTACTTACGGCTTAGCACCTTCTTCGTTCATCGCAACTCGCGTACTTAAACAGCTCGCACTGGATAATGGTGGCAAATACAAACTTGCTGGTCCAGCTGTAATGAAGGATTTTTATATGGATGATTTCCTTTCGGGAGCAGAGTCTATAGCAAAAGCAAAGCAGCTACGAAAAGAAACCCAATCTCTGATGGCGGAAGGCGGCTTTGAATTGCGAAAATGGAGCTCAAATTGTTCGGAAGTGTTGGCTGACTTACCTGCTCAAGTTCTTGGTGAGCGCTCCATATTGCACTTCGACTCGGAAGCAAGGGTAAAAACGCTCGGTGTGGTATGGGAGACGGATACGGACCAGTTGTGCATTGAGGTTCGAACAACGGAAGTAGACGATCATTGGACGAAGAGGAAAATATTTTCGGTCATTGCGCAACTGTACGACCCACTCGGAATAGTTTCTCCGGTTATATCTTGGGCGAAGATCAGAATGCAACACCTTTGGTTAGTTAACGTTGACTGGGACGAACCTGTCCCACAAGAAATCGAAGCTAAGTGGAAGGAATTTCATGCTCAAATCCCCCTATTGAAACAACACAAGGTCCCCCGGTATTTATTTATCCAGGAATATTGCACAATTCAATTTCATGTCTTTTGCGACGCTTCAGAAGTCGGCTATGGTGCGTGTATGTACGCCCGGTCGATCAACAAAGCTGCTCAGGTTCGAATCCAGCTCATAGCGGCCAAATCACGTGTAGCGCCAATCAAACGGCTTAGTTTACCTCGGTTGGAACTGTGCGCTGCTTTATTAGGGGCCAGGCTCTATGCACGTGTCTCGGTCGCGCTTGGAATGGAGGGAATTCGTTGTTGGTTCTGGTCGGACTCTACTGTCACGCTGCATTGGATTGCTGCTCCTCCAAATACTTGGCAAACGTTTGTGGGTAACCGTACATCAGAAATACAACTGCTGACACATGGACACAAGTGGAATCACGTAAAGGGAACGGATAACCCGGCGGATCATGTGTCGCGTGGTATGCTACCAAAAGACTTTATTGCCGATACGCTTTGGAAGTGTGGTCCATTGTGACTGGAAGAAGAAGAAGACAATTGGCCTAGTATGTTGAATTATCTTTCTCCCGCTGAAGACGTTCTGGAACGAAGAAAAGTAGTAATGTTAGTAAAGTCTACAGTGCAACATAACCCACTATTCACTCGGTTCTCTTCTTTCTGGCATCTAGTGCGCATTACTGCTTACCTTCTTCGATTCATTAGTCGTTGCCGTTCAAAAAATTGCCGCTACGAAACATTTCTCTCTACCGTGGAGCTGCAAGAGGCAAAAGGTACATTAGTGAAGTTAGCACAGCAAGAAGCATTCGCAGAAGAATTGAATCAGCTGAAGCAAAAACGTTCAGTGCCCTCAAAATCTCCACTAAAACATCAACGGCCTTTTTTGGATGACAATGGCATTATACGTGTTGGTGGCCGGATGAATTTTTCGAATGAGACCTACCAAACCAAGCACCCTATAGTTCTTCCAAATAAACACTCGCTATCTCGTCTCATAGCCAACCATTTTCACACCCTATGTTTACATTCCGGCCCCAGAATGACTCTGGCAACCATGCGTCGAGAATTCTGGCCAATACGAGGAAAAACACTTGCCAATTATGTATGTCGCAAATGCATAAAATGTTTTCGCCATAACCCTGTCCCTGTAATCCAACCTCAAGGCCAGCTTCCCAAGGCTCGTACTATTCCTAGTCGACCATTTTCAACCACCGGGGTCGATTATTGCGGCCCGCTATATTTGAAGCCTGTTCATCGACGCGCGGCTCCACAAAAGGTTTTCATTGCTGTATTTGTATGTTTCGCTACTAAAGCTACCCATTTAGAACTTGTGTGCGATTTGTCAACAGACGCGTTTATCGCTACACTCCGAAGGTTTATTGCTCGGCGCGGCTTACCTACGGAAATACATTCAGATAATGGCACAAATTTCAAAGGCGCTAAAACGGTGCTAACTGAAATGCATAAAATGTTCACTTCGAAACAAAACAAAGAAGCAATCATAAATGAATGCAGTAGATGCGGAATCGTATGGCGTTTCATTCCGCCACGAGCACCAAACTTCGGCGGCCTTTGGGAAGCGGCTGTCAAAACAACAAAAACCTCTCTGGTCAAAACAATCGGTTGTCGTCAACTTCCATATGAGGATATGGTAACGATCCTCTACCAGATTGAGGCAAACATGAATACTCGCCCATTAACGCCTCTGTCAGATGACCCGAGCGAATTGGACGTTCTTACTCCCGGACACTTTCTAACCGGTGGCGCACTTTTGCAACTTCCTGATCCTGACTATACTGAAGTGCCAACAGGTCGATTAGGGCACTATCAACAGTTACAACAACTGATTCAAAATCACTGGCAGCGTTGGAGGAAAGAATACCTTACCGAACTCAATCAGCAGTGGCAAAAATCCTGTTCTCCGGCAGATATACACGTTGGCCAAATGGTATTACTGCAAGAAGATGGAAAGGCATCAGTTGCATGGCCACTAGCAAGGATCACAGCAGTGCAACCTGGTAACGATGGCATCGTCCGAGTTGCAACAGTTAAAACTAAAAGTGGAACTTACATACGACCGATTCGCAGATTGTTTCCACTTCCATTCGATCGGCAGTTAGCAGTACAGCCGGATCAACAAACTGAAAAGGAAGAAGAGCATTAAAAAAGTCAATGATACTTACCTGTTGTTTATAAATTCAATTATTGTAAATTCGACTTAGCAAATTTAGGTGGCCGGTAATGTTGATGTTTTGCACTTGCACTGATCACAACATTGTTCACGATAGACTGACAGTAGTACGACCTGCTCACACTGTTGTTACCAAACTTAACGAAAGTAGTGAGAAACTCAGTGAGGGGTGAGAAGAGTAAAGCGATCTCAAGCATAAAACTATGTTCGGAGAGAATTTATATTTGAGTAGTTAATTATGCGATTTGCTCCATCATTTTCTCATTCCAAATCAACCTTCGTAGAGATAGGACTGGCCACCGTCCGTGATTAGTAGTTTTGTGTACTTGTAGAGTGTATTGTAGTGAAGTAAATGATAATTGTAATTAAATTGAAGAATACGTGTTTAAATAAATGTAGTGTCGTGTTAGAATAAAATAAAGGTTTAATGTGTTATGTGTGATGTGTAGTGTTTTATATTTATCACCGAACATTGACCAGTTTGAAAGGCACTGCTACTTAGGAGCGTAGAAACGCAAAACAAATCACCCAGAGTTGATCGCTGTGCACGATAAAATCGGGGCGGACCAAAATACTGGCGGAACACCTATTTGGTAAGGTTCATAACACTCTGAATAATGCATTTTCAGAAAGATTTACTATTCCTGCTGGTGTACCCCAGGGAAGTATCCTAGGTCCCATTCTATACAACATTTTTACATCAGACATCCCACCTCTACCGGGTGGTGGTGTTCTGTCACAATTTACTGATGATACTGCCATTCTTTACAAAGGTCGTGTCATTAATGCTCTGAAGAATAAACTACAGACAGGTCTGGACGCTTTAACGGAATATTTTACAAGCTGGAAAATTGTGATCAATGCAGCAAAAACTCAGGTCATCTTATTTCCACATTCAAGATCTCCAAAACTTGTTCCATCAGACGAATGTCGAATACGATTCGGTGATGAGGTCATTCAATGGTCCGATGAAGTTATCTATCTAGGACTCACCTTTGACAGACATTTGATATTCAGGTCACATGTTGACAAAATCGTTCAAAAATGCAGCATACTCATTAGGTCTCTGTATCCGCTGATTTGTAGAACATCTAAACTGTGCCTGAAGAATCAGATGGCTGTCTATAAACAAATCATCTACCCCGCAATTGAATACGCAGTCCCTGTTTGGCGGGGCTGTGCACGAACACACAAACTTAGGCTTCAGCGCATTCAAAGTAAGATCTTAAAGATGATTCTAAATCTATCCCCTTGGACAAGGACTAGTGAAGTACATGAGATGGCCTCCCTGGATATACTAGAACAAAAATTCGAACAATAATGCACGAAATTTGAAGAGAGGTGCTCAATCTCTGAAATACAAATAATTCAAAATTTGTACGTCTTAGGTTAGGGATAGTTATAAGTAGGTAGATATTTTATTAATAATTAAAATAAATATTATGATTAAACATTGGTATGTAAAACAAGAGTAACTAAAACACCTAATATTAATAACGAATCGTATGAACATCAAAGATGAAAGGCCAAAGGGTCATAACACTTGTACTGTAAAATGTTGATGTAATACACAAAAATAAAATTAATAAACAGATATTTATGCACAAAAAATGCGAAAATCGATCTTTTTTCTTGTGCGTTGGATGAAAGCAGACATCGGGGCGAGAAGACGTATTCAAACAGCGGCATCGGAGAGCGCACCTTCTGCGTGGTTAAAAACCTCAAACACTCAGGTCGTAGTTCTCATTTGCCTTCCGGTCGTCAAGGCCAGAAGTCGCATTAAACCAGTTTCGCATCATTTGGCACTGCCAGCGGATGTGTCGGTTTGTACGCAAAGTTAGTTTAAATTCAAGCAAGAACGATTGCATCAGCTGCTGATGGTTGGCATTGAAGAGTAAGAAAACAAGACGCGAAAAGTGGACAGCAATATATAAAATCAACCGTTCTAATGGCTTTAAATGTTATCTGAAAAACTATTAAGATTACTTCTTTGCAAATCGAAGGTAGAAATCATCAGTTTAGTGAAATTCCAAAGTAATTTGATTTGCTTCGTGCACTTTTCGCTGTGCGAAAATCGTTCGAGATAAATGTTCAGAATTGTGCTAAATATTGTAGAGAATTCCACAATTTGGGCAGAAATGAAATCTGTACATCATCTTGATAGTTTCTTTTAATGAAATATGCAAATCCGAAATGAGATAATCGACGTCAAAAATCGTTGAAAATTTTAGTAATGAAAAGGGGGAAAGTTTCGCAATTCACACAATAAATCAACTATCAATTCGAATTCGAAAGTGTAAAGAAATCGTGTTTGTTTTATTCGTATTCACGACATCCAGTTATGTCTCTGACATTACACACCCGTACTTTTTTCAACATAAATTCAGTGGAAAGCACGACGAACTTCTTTAAAAAAGAAAAAATCCTGTTTTTGAAAAACGACTACGCAAGAGATAACGTGTTTACTTGCGTTCATTGCTTCAGTTTTGATTTTATTTTTAAACACTTGAACGAACTGCAAGAAAAAAACAAGTGTGAATCAAACCTAAAAAGAAACTCTATGTCAAATTATTGCAAAAAAATCGTCTTATTTATAATATTTAGGTGAATCAATAGAGCTAGTGCTGTTATATCTATGAAACAAATTAATCAAAGTGGTTGAACAAAATATTCTTCGTTAGCTATCGGAATATTACAACGGTCACATCAAATATGTACGAATACATTCAAACAAAATGTAGCATTGATGTTTGTCAAATGAAAAGCGTAGCCGTGCTTAGTCTCTTATGATGTCAATTTTCGTTTCTTTTTCTTTGTTTCTGTTATATTTAATTCTCTATCAGAAGGTGGGTAAAACAACACGATTATTGAATGAACATGCTTCAGGATCAAGTAAATATTTTCAGTCTTGTAGGTCTTGCTTTTCAATGTCTGCTGTACCATTAATCTGTTAATCTATCACATCACTTGATGCAGAGGGTTCTAAGTGATATCCGGGTAGAAAATTAGAGTTACGAGCTTTGAAAGAAATGTATTCTTCAAGAAACGCATTTTCGAACCATGATTAATTTTCATGGGAGAAGAGTTATTGCTCATGATTTCATGATAAGTTAAAAATATTGGTTTCATGATTTTCTAATCATGACAGCAGTAACAGATTTCTTTCAGAAAATTAGAGTTACGAGCTTTAAAAGAAATGTATTCTTCAAGAAACGCATTTTCGAACCATGATTAATTTTCATGGGAGAAGAGTTATTGCTCATGATTTCATGATAAGTTAAAATTATTGGTTTCATGATTTTCTAATCATGACAGCAGTAACAGATTTCTTTCCGTGCAGACAGTTGTAACATACTTCAAACATTACCCCTTTTGTGCAGCTATGAAATTGTGTGATGATAGGAGAGAAAACTTATGATTTCACCAAATCATTTATTTAACACCTATCTTGACGTCAGGGCTGGCAATAATCAACTCCGTACTTCATCATCACCGAGTTCAGCTCACCTGCAAATCGGTTTCAGAAGCATCGCTGAGCGAGTTGAGTAACTGGGTAACCATTTGTGTATAGAGAAAACGTCGTCTCAACATCGTAGTGTCAAGCAATCAGCAGATGAGCGCTGAGTGTACATCAAATATTAGAACCCACTGAGAGACGATTTGTGAGTTGTGATTTGATGTGTTTGTACATTAACACATTGAATCAGATTCTTATGACACTGTCTCGCTTGTATTCCCCATCCGCCAGAGTTGCCATGGGCGGCCAACGTTCGAATCGATACCATTTCAATCCAATTCTCAAGACATGTTCTCGTAAACTGGAAAGCGCATTCGTTTCAGTAGCCAGTTGTGTTTAGCTCGAGGCATGAAATTCAATCGCTACGGTACATCACTCTACAGTTCGACTTTTGTTTTCGTACATTAATGTTCGTGTTCGTTTTGAGTTCCAGCAAAAACAAAACCGAAAATCTGGGTTGTGTTGGCAGCTCTGTGGTTTAAGCATACACTCACCGGTGTAGCTCGGTACGGTGATGCCAAACTCAGTACTCACTTTTTAAAACTAGGAATGAAAGTTAAATGCTATGAAATCAAAACTGAGAACCATCAATACTATCATAATTTGATGTCAGCGGTGCTCTGTATAGGTGAGTGTGTTTGTTTAGATCAGCGATGAGTTTCATTTTTTTTTCATAAATACGTTTATTCCTTAAGGCAGTTTACATAAGTTTTACTTCGCCGTAGTATCACTTTTACATAAAATTCTTATAATAATTTAATCCTAACATAGTCACAACGATTTGAATTTATTAAAACATATCCCTCTTATTACTTAAATATCATCTTAGGTAACTCGTCATTAATTATGAAATCTACTCGGAAATATTATTTGAGCCAAACGATTAACTTCTATAAATTATAAAATAAGCTGTTATTTTCAGACATTTTGTTGATAATTTCATAAAATGTTTCGAGTTTGTTTGTATCATTACATAATTTTTATTCTAATTTAGCTATTGGTTGAACTCATGGACGCAGCTGGAATCAGAACTCCAATTTTCTTTATGAAATGATAAATAAGTTTCATGTATGAAAGGTCACGACAAGCACGAATGTCTCGAACTGGGACATTGGATAGTCTACCTTGGGTACGCACAGAATTTATTAGTTGAGATCTGACATCACGATACTCCACGCATGTCCAAACAACATATGAGTTTCATCTTTACCATCATTTTATGGATTGCATCGTTAATCATGAGGTGAGCTGATGAATAGAAAAAATCGAATCTTATGAGCGAGTGTTTGCCACCCTTGCATGACGTTATTGCTTATGTTACTACTAACTACTAGTTACTATACCAGCTACACATGAGAAACAAACAAACTTAAAAAATGCCTGTTATTAAAAGTTATTTCTCACTAGGTTCTAGCTAGACAAAATATGAAATCTATATAAAATATACCTATATTAAAGAAACAATATCGTAGTTTTCTTCAACAAAATTATTTGATACACTCCGACGGCCAAAGAAAGTTAAAGATATAATTATATACTGTACAGTCAAAGTTTAATAAACGATGAAATTGAAGTGCTCATGCTGTAGTTTGTGGGATGAAAAAAGAAACAAAATTCGTTATACTATCTACAATAAATATGTTATATGGGGTATGAGAAGATAATACTGACTATTTTTATTTACTGTGAATCAAAAAAATTACCGATTTCCACCCCTGCAACGTAGATTTGTATTGTGCAACTTACAAGAAGCATACGCAATTAGTAAAAATGAGAATTCAGAAATGAACGCAGGGTTTTCAATGTTCGCATGTATTCGCCCTAAGCAGGTCGGAACGAATGGCACTCATACTGTTTGTGTATGTGTTTATCACCAAAAAGTTAAATTTATTTTTAAAACCATTCAAGACAGAAGGTCACTTTTAGCTGATGTGAAATCATATCAAGACTTATTATTAAATTGCTTTGCACCAACCCCACAGAATAATGTTCATTGAAAATGTATGCTCATTGTCCTGGTACAGAAAATTTAGGTTCAAACGCTATTCGCTCTATTCCGGGACATGCACACGCTGGCAGCTCAGTCATCGTATGTATGTATGTGTGTATGTGACGGAATATGTCACTCAATTTTCTCAGAGATGGCTGAACCGATTTTCACAAAGATTCAAATGAAAGGTCTTAAGGTTCCATACAAAGTTCTTGAGTTTTATTTAGATGCAACTTCCGGTTCCGGAATTACAGGGTGATATGCACCAAAAAAAGGGAATAAGTATAGTCAAACACGTTTCTCAGAGATGGCTGAACCGATTTCCACAAACTTAGATTCAAGTGAAAGGTCTTATGGCATCATACAATTTTCTTGAATTTCATTTAAATCCGACTTCCGGTTCCGGAATCACAAGAAAATATGTGCAAATTTATTTAGAAATGCGCTCTCAATTTTTCAGGAAATTTCAATTTCCGATTTCCACATACTAAGAAGCATATGAAAGGTCTTAGAATTCTTGAAAAAGTCCCCGAAAAGTTGATCCAGATCCGACTTCCGGTTTTTGTATTACAGCGCCATTAGTGTATTTTTTCATAAGCGATGGCGAAACGAGGTACACATTTTTATAAAACTTACTGCTAAATTCATCTAGTTGACAGATCTTGTTTGATAGTGTATATATAAAACTACTTTGGGTCTCCGCTTCCGAAAGCATCGATAATAATAAAGAAAATCTCCAAAAACGGAACTCACTTCGATTTCTCAGTCGATTTTTACGATTCATGATTCAAATTAAAGCTCTCATTGTCTTTAAATATACTGTACATTCATAAAAGTCTACGTTTGTCTACGAGGAGAGGTTTTGTTAAAAGTCTACGAGGTCTCTGATTCTTTTTATTGAAAAAAATTTAACTGAAAGATTCAGTTTACTCAGCAAGAAAAATCATCTTAGTTTTACTTAAGAAAAATAGATTCAAAAAAGCATGAAAATCTCATTCCCATTAAATTGTTCACTCAATATGCTTTTCGAAGAAACCCCATTTTCTTTTCCATCGTTTGAGAATATGTGAGAATTTGTATCTCATTACCACTTGTATTTCGAATAGTCTACGAGAAGGGGTTTGGAAAAAAAGTTAAAGTAAAAAAAGTTAAAGTAAAAGTTAAAAAGTTCCAAATGTTGGACTATGGGGTTTATGCACGGTCCATCAATTTCATCCGGGTCCGGTTTAATCTTTTAGTGCAACGATGCAAAATAAAGAAAATTTCTTATCAACTTGACGTAACTGTCAATTTGAAAAGGTTATGTTAGTTCATACAAAATTGAAAAGGTTGTGTTAGTTCATACCCAAAGAAAGTTTCTTATTTGACTCCAAATTGAAAACACTTCACAGAACCTTTTAGTGATATTTTTGAAAATATAAGTAATATGAGAAAGGCATCATTACACCACTTGGTGGATTGGAAAAGGTTTTATCAGATGGATCAGGCAGTCAATACAAAAATAGGATGACAGCCTTTAATATGTGCCATATAAAAAAGATTTTGATATAGATGAGCAATGGAATTTTTTCGCAACATGCCACGGTAAAGGTCCATGTGATGCCTTGGGTGTAGTCTTGAAACGGAATGATGCTAAAGCATGTTTGCAGGAACATCACATCACAACTGCGAAAAAGTTTTATGCATGGGCAATTTTCAAGATTGATTCAAAAATGCGCTATTGATATTTCTCAAAATTAGATTATAAGGAATAAGAAAGGAAAAATAAGTCCTGCTACAATAATGTGAAACGAATTTCTGGAACCCAATCATATCACACTTTTAAGCCAGAAAATGGAAATCATATCACTCTGCAACGATTTTCGTTCTCGGAAGAAGAATATTCCGTGAAATTGTAGAAGAATTTTTAAACATGTTGTATTGCTCTCATAACAAAAATGTATTAAAAATAACAGAAAATGTGTTAAAAATATAAAACAATTGAGGTTTATTTTAAATCATCGGTTTTACAATCTAAAATAGGTTCATGTTATAATCGCTATAAATAAATGAAGGTACATGGTCGCAAACAACGAACCCATTGAATTTTTTTTAAAAATTATAATTCAAAACCAAAAAATATAACATTGCTAATTTTTTGTATGAAACTATAAGACAACATGCCTAGGCTTTCAGATAAAATTACATAGTGCCCATTGGTCTACCTACCATGAAAACCGTTGACGTTCTAAAACACAAAACTCCAACTTTGTCATATGGACATATTCTTCCCAAAAACTGCAGACATTTCTTGAATAAATGCCTACAAAAATTAGCGGAATTGGTCAAGTAATTCAAAAGTTTTAAATTTACCAACAACCTGTTGTAATCCACCTAGTGGTGTAATGATGACCCTGGAATATTATTCAGTGTCTCAAATATACCACAGCAGAAATTTCCTGAAATACTACAATTTAAAAGAAAAGTTTAAAAAACGAGTTTTGAAGATTTCTGTTGCATAATACTACTACATTAATATACTACACTTGAATTTACGTTTGTAAAAATCTATTCATTCATAGGCGTCAAGCATAAATTACGTCGCGCTAAATTTCGATAGGTTTATTTTTAGTGCATATCACCCTGTAATTCTTGAACCGGAAATTGCATCCAAATGAAGTTCAGAAACTTTGTATGAAACTATAAGACCTTTCATTTGAATCTAAGTTTGTAAAAATTGATTAAGCCATCTTCGAGAAAAGTAAGTGACATTATTTTTTTAATTTTTGGTGCATATCACCCTGTAATTTCGGAACCGGAAGCCGGATCTAAATGAAATTCAGGAACTTTGTATCATTGGATCTTTCATTTAACTTTAAGTTTGTGAAAATTGGTTCAGCCAACTCCGAGAAAGTGAGTGACATTATTTTTACATTTTTGGTTCATATCATCCTGTAATTTCGGAATTGGAAGCCGATCTGAATCAAATTCAGGAACTTTGTACGGGACCATAATATATATCTTTTAAATATAAGTTCGAGAAAATCGGTTCAGCCATTTCTGTGAAAACTGAGATATTTTCTCTAATTTTTGGTACATATCACCCTGTAATTCTGGAACCGGGTGTTGGATTCAAATGATGTTTAGGAACTTTGTATGGGATCATAAGTCCTTTCATTTGAATCTAAATTTGTGAAAAACGGTTCAACAATCTCCGAAAAAAGTGACCGACATAATTTTCACATTTTTGGTGCATATCACCATCATAATTTGGGAACCAGAAGTTGGATCCGAATGAAAATCAGGAACTTTGTACGGGACTTTAATACCTTTCGTTTGAGTCTAAGTCTTTTGCCTTTCTCATGTAGAAAGATTATGCAATCACTTGAAAAACCGACTAGTGAAAATGGCCCGGAGGGCCAAGTGTCATATACCATTCGACTCAGTTCATCGAGCAGAGCAATGTCTGTGTGTGTGTATGTATGTGTGTGTGTATGTGTCAAATAATCTCACTAGGTTTTCTCTGAGATGGCTGAACCGATTTTGACAAACTTAGATTCAAATGAAAGGTCCCTTGGTCCCATACGGAATTCCTGAATTTCATCCAGATCCAACTTCCGGCTCCGGAGTTATAGTGTAAAGTGCGTTCAATATTGTACACCGTCACATAAATGAAATAAATGAAATATTGAACACACTTTACCCTATAATTCAGGAACCGGAAGTTGGACCGGGATGAAATTCAGGAATTCTGTATGGGACAACGAGACCTTTCATTTGAATCTAAGTTCGTTAAAATCGGTCAAACCATCGCCGAGAAAAGTGAGTGAGATCAATTGTGGTATATATGTATATATATAGGTATATATGGTATATATGATAGCCGGAATTGGTTTGTTTAGTTGCCTACTCATAATGACTATCGATTTGTGTAGTTTTGAGACCAGTTTAGAAATTTTTTTACGTTTTTTGTTTCGCCGGTTTAAGTGACGGTGTACAATATTGAACACACTTTACCCTATAAATCCGGAACCGGAAGTCGGATCCGGGTGAAATTCAGGCATTCCGTATGGGACTACGAGACCTTTCATTTGAATCTAAGTTTGTTAAAATCGGTCAAGCCATCGCTGAGAAAAGTGAGTGAGATCTATTTTGGTATGTATGACCACTATTTCCGGTACTTCCGGAACCGGATACCGGGAACCTGGATAGCCGGAGTCGGTTTGTTTAGTTGCCTACTGATAATGACTATCGATTTGTGTAGTTTTAAGACCAGTTTAGAAATTTTTTGCCTTTCTCATATAGACAGGTTATACAATCACTTGAAAAACCGACCAGTGAAAATTGGCCCGGAGGGCGAAGGGTCATATACCGTTCGACTTAGTTCATCGAGCTGAGCAATGTCTCTGTGTGTGTATGTATGTGTGTGTGTGTGTGTGTGTGTGTGTGTGTGTGTGTGTATGTATGTGTGTGTATGTGTCAAATAATCTCACTAGGTTTTCTCGGAGATGGCTGAACCGATTTTGACAAACTAGGATTCAAATGAAAGGCCTAGTCCTCCCATACGGAGTTCCTGAATTTCATACAGATCCGACTTCCTGTTCCGGAATTATAGGGTAAAGTGTGTTACATATTGTACACCGTCACTGAAACCGGCGAAACAAAATACGTAAAAAAATTTTAAACCGGTCTCAAAACTACACAAATCGATAGTCATTATAAGTAGGCAACTAAACAAACCGATTCCAGCTATCCTGGTTCCCGGTATCCGGTTCCGGAAGTACCGGAAATAGTGGTCATATATATCAAAATGGATCTCACTCACTTTTCTCAGCGATGGTTTGACAGATTTCCACAAACTTAGATGCAAATGAAAGGTCTTCCGGTCCCATACAGAATTTCTGAATTTCATCCGGATCCGACTTCCGGTTCCGGAATTATAGGGTAATATAAAATTTTCTAAACTGGTCTCAAAACTACACAAATCGATAGTCATTATCAGTAGGCAACTAAACAAACCGATCCCGGCTATCCTGGTTCCCGGTATCCGGTTCCGGAAGTACCGGAAATAGTGGTCATATATACCAAAATGGATCCCACTCACTTTTCTCAGCGATGGTTTGACCGATTTCCACAAACTTAGATTCAAATGAAAGATCTTCCGGTCCCATACGAAATTTCTGAATTTCATCCGGATCCAACTTCCGGTTCCGGATTTATAGGGTAGAGTGTGTTCAATATTGTACACAGTCACTTAAACCGGCGAAGCAAAATACGTAAAAAAAATTCGAAACTGGTCTCAAAACTACACAACTCGATAGTCATTATCAGTAGGCAACTAAACAAACCGATTCCGGCTATCCTGGTTCCCTGTATCCGGTTTCGGAAGTACTGGAAGTAGTGGTCATATATACCAAAATAGATCTCATTCACTTTTCTCAGCGATGGTTTGACCAATTTCCACAAACTTAGATTAAAATGAAAGGTTTCATCCTGATCCGACTTCCGGTTCCGGAATTATAGGGTAAAGTGTGTTACATATTGTACACCGTCACTTAAACCGGCGAAACAAAATACGAAAAAAAAATCTCCTACACTGGTCTAAAAACTATACAAATCGATAGTCATTATCATTAGGCAATTAAACAAACCGATTCCGGCTGTCCTGGTTCCCGGTATCCGGTTCCGAAAGTACCGGAAATAGTGGTCATATATACCAAAATGGATCTCACTCACTTTTCTCAGCGATGGTTTGACCGATTTCCACATACTTAGATTCAAATGAAAGGTCTCGTTGCCCCATATGGAATTCCTGAATTTCATCCTTATCCGATTTCCGGTTCCGGTGTTATAGGGTAAAGTGTGATCAATATTGAACACCGTCACTTAATCCGGCGAAACAAAATACGTAAAAAATCTCCTACACTGGTTTCAAAACTACACAAATCGATAGTCATTATCATTAGGCAATTAAACAAACCGATTCCGGCTGTCCTGGTTCCCGGTATCCGGTTCCGCAAGTACCGGAAATAGTGGTCATATATACCAAAATGGATCCGACTTACTTTTCTCGGGGATTGTTTTCCCGATTTCCACAAACTTAGATTCAAATGAAAGGTCTTCCGGTCTCATACGGAATTCCTGAATTTCATCCGGATCCGACTTCCGGTTCCGGAGTTCTAGGTAAAGTGTGTTCAATATTGTACACCGTCACTTAAAATATTTTCGGATGCAACAAACATTTACATCGTAATTTAAGGGGCATAATAGAAGAGTTTGTGTGTCATGCTAGTTGGTGGCCGTACGAACCGACTTTGATTATACCGGTTTTCGGGTTCCGGTGCCGGAAGTGCATATAATAGTGAACTTAGGGATGACTTACGCAATCAAAGCACTGTTTTATTCTGTATTTTATGCACAAACAATCTCTTGGTTTCTTTCAAAAATCGAAGAGAAAAATTTTGAATAGAATACCACAATATTATATGTACATGAGAAAGGCATCATTAAATCGGTTTAGCTATCTCCGAGAAAAGTGACAATATTTGTCACAGACATACACACAGACATTTGGTCGTCAAATGGTAAGATAACTAAGCCCTCCCAAGTTCCTATCTCATGCCTTCCCGCGTATTTATGATGACATTTGGTCAACAGAACGGCGTCGTCTGGGTGTTATCGCCTTCTGTGTTAGTAGAAGAATAAGAGGGTGCGAAATGGCTTATTAGTTAAAGCCCATATATTTTGCCCTAGAGTGCAATGTTTAAGCAAAGTCTTGGCATTACATTCCTGGCCTTTCTGTTTCTGGGAATATGGCCTTTCTGTTTCAACAGACTTCGCAGCCGATTCTTAGCGTACAGAATTATTGCATGGCTAGTACTATGAATCCTACTGACACTAAGAATCCTTCCAGGTCGGGGCTCGAACATGCGAGTGCGATGTTTATCCTAGTATATTGAAATATATTATACTGTTGTTTATTAAATTATTTACAACACATTGAATTGAATTATATTTCATTATATTATTATTATTATTATTATTATTATTATTATTATTATTATTATTATTATTATTATTATTATTATTATTATTATTATTATTATTATTATTATTATTATTATTATTATTATTATTATTATTATTATTATTATTATTATTATTATTATTATTATTATTATCATTATTATTGTTATTATTATTATAAAAGAAATATTTATTGTATTTGCTGCAGTGCTGCGTCGAAAGAAGAGCATAATTAATACTGTTACATTAACTGTTATATTGTATCATAGCATATTATTTCATATAGGATAACAGAGGTATTTTGGCCGACTTTAGGATTAATTTTATTTTTTCAACCAAATGTTGTAATATCTTTCAAAACCCCTTTCGCAATGGGTAATTTAATGTGATTAGCTTAAAACATCGATTAAATTCATAAAGTTTGTTAGGTGGGCAAAATATATGAAGTTGCCAAAATACCTCTGTTACCCTATTATCGTCTTATTTTATTTTATACTCTGTTGGATTATGTAGTATGGTATTATATAATTCTATATTATATTATATTATATTATATTATATTATATTATATTATATTATATTATATTATATTATATTATATTATATTATATTATATTATATTATATTATATTATATTATATTATATTATATTATATTATATTATATTATATTATATTATATTACTAGCTGACCCGTCGAACTTCGTCTCTCCTGAAATTATTTTTTGAAATTTATGTTTTCGGACAGCAGAGTTGACAAACGTTAATGTTTCTTTCCACTATTTTACTGATTACTTGGCTTACAATAATCGAATTACGACAAATTCATATCCAAAACATTAACTTCGCCCCGAAGAAGAAATATCATCAAGAATTATTGTGGATATGTTTAATGCTTTTGTTATGCAAAAACTAAACCAATGCACCGATTGCCATGTCATCCTTCGAGTCAGTGTAACAGAGATTGTAGATCTCTCTCAAACTAAAGGTTTGACATATGGGATGATGGATTGGATTGAATCATATCTGACTGGTCGTAGTACGACGGTCAAAATTGGCGACTGCGTTACTCCATCATTCATCGTGAGCGGCGTTCCTCAGGGTAGCCATTTAGAACCATTCATATTTCTGATTTCTAAATGATCTGAACTTCGCATTGCAATGTATGAAGCTATCATTCGTCGACGATTTCAAGCTGTTTCATCTCATCAAAGATCTGAAAGAATCCAATTTCTTGCAGTCACAGTTGGATGTATTTTCTAACTGGTGAAACGTCAAAAAAATGGTTATGAATGCCTCTAAATGCTCCGTTATCTCCTCCTCTCATAAACGAACCACGACCATGTATGATTACACTATTTCGCAAGCTGTACTAAAACGGGAGACATCAATTAAGGATCTAGGAGTGTTATTGGATTCAAAACTTAGTTTCAAAGATCACATAGAATATACCCTCTCTAAGGCATTAAAGATGCTAGGCTTCATCTTTCGCATCTCAAAAAATTTCAATAACATATACTGCCTGAAATCTTTATATTACGCTCTAGTTCGCTCTACACTGGAGTATGCTGTTGTTATTTGGACACCACATTACCAAACTGATAAGCTGCGCATTGAAGCTATCCAGCGCAAGTTCATTCGTTTTGCTTTCCGTCGCCTGCCTTGGAGAGATCCATTGAATATTTCAAGCTACGAAAATCGATGTATGCTCGTACACCTCGATTTGCTAACTGTCCGCCGTGATACACTGAAAGCTGTTTTCGTCGCGGACCTCATCCAATCTCGAATTGATTGTGCAGATCTCCTACAACAGCTAAATTTTGACTTTCATCGGCGTAATTTGCGGTTTAATCCCTTTCTCAGAATTCCTCGTGCTAGAACTAACTATGGCTTTAATGAACCGTTTTCGAGTATGTTTCGCGTATTCAATACTTGCTCTGATGAATTTGATTTAAATTTATCTCATAACACCATTAAAACCCGTTATCTCCGAATCTTTTCCAGCTAGTTTTATTTAGATAATTAGACGATATCAATAGTTGTTAGCTAGCTTTGTAGTTTAAATAAGGGTAATTTAAGATTTCGTTATGCATCAGTTGGACAAATGTTATCTGTTGATACAAAAGATGAGAAGGTTTTATGCCTGCTGGAGAAGGAGAATAAAAATCTCAGCTCCAGCGGGCTTTTCTCTTGCTCCTAAATAAACAAATAAACAGATGGATGGAAAAGAGATAACCAAGATAAATACTTTAAATTGATCCCACAAATTTCCAAAAGCAGCCCTCGGGGATTGTTGTTTGGCATTGCATGTTAAGACTTACTTGTACTGAAGACGTTTAAAAATTTAATAGCAAATCTTAAGGGATTATCGAAAGTAATAAATTGGTTTTGAACGGTTGTCCATAACCTGCTTCACTGCTAGTGATATTACTTACCCGTGTTTGATGAATGTTCGTAGCATGATAATGACAGGATCAATTTTCGATTAACGAATTGGCGATAAAATGAAAAATTCTTGGACATTCGAAAGTTTAAATTACCCTTTTATTAAATATTGTGTCTGTTAACTTAGACATGAACGCTGGATTCGTTCAAGAATTGTATCAAAAGGCCTCTCATTCGTCGAGCCACCACATCGGTTTGCTTAGTATTCAGTCCTGAGAATCAATATTCTGTTCTAGCGGAGTGAAAATGAGGTGTGATTATATCAGTATTCTTCTTATCGTTAAACCCAATGTACAAAACAGCAGATCTCACAATTAATGGTTCTTACATGCCACGATTTCTCCTTCAGATATGATATTCACGATTCGCATATGGTAATTCGTCAAGTAATCCAAAGTTCGGAAAATGAAATGATTTGGCTTAAGCAGCTTACAAATGTCATGAATAGCATCCTAAGCAGACCGTTTTGAAGTAAACCACTCTTGAAAACTTACCCGAATAGTCTGAACAAACTTCAGCATGCTAAATGCCTAGAAAATATTTTCATCTGAACTCATTATTTCAACAGCAGAATCCTATCATTAATACGTAAAAAAATCGTTACATTATTTGATTTGTTCAACTCACGCCCACGATGGCCAACATTATTCATTTTGCTTCTGTTTACGGTATAGCTAAAACAGTCATGTGCATTCTACCATAAGGTCATTTGGCAAGTAATAATGGTGATACCCTATTAGGCACGTGTTTCCAAATGACGAACCAATCATGCATGTAAAATCTCCGCCCAAAACTACTCGTTGCGCGCCAAACGATTTTCCAACGATCTAGTATTCTTTTCTTCAACGGCGAAATACTAATGGCGTTTTTCATTGAAGAACACTGGTGGCGTGGATTGCTCTGATTTTTCACTTTCGAACAGAAATAGCAATGAAACACCGCCAGAATATTGCATTTCTGCTCGAAAGTGCAAAATCAGAGCACTCCACGCCACCAGTGTTTTTCAATGAAAAACGGCATAAGCATCTCCTTGCGCGCCAAACATCAATTGTAGATCTAGCAAGCATTGGTGACTTTTTCAACGGAAAATTCCATTGTCCATACAAAACAATTTTTTGGATTTTTCCCACTTTTCCGGCAAATTTTCCTAATTTTTTTGATGTACGAACCCGGTGGGGATAGAAACTAATCGAACAAAAAAAGATTCATGTAAATCCGTCCATCCGTTCTTATATGATGCGATTAAAAAGAATGATACTCTGCATTTATATATATATATATATATATATATATATATATATATATATATATATATATATATATATATATATATATATATATATATATATATATATATATATATATATATATATATATATATATATATATATAAATATATATATATATATATATATATATATATATATATATATATATATATATATATATATATATATATATATATATATATATATATATATATATATATATATATATATATATATATAGATATTATATTATAATATATTATTATATTATATTATATTATATTATTATATTATGTTATGCTCAATTACATCGACAACGGGGAGGGAGTGCATCAGGTAGGCCCGTACTCAGGGGTGGGAGGGGGGAAATTTGGAGCGGTTTACCCCCCACCCCCCGCCCCACTATGCAAGATTTTTCAACATTTTGTTCCATGAACAATAGAGTACTTATTATATAAAAGTGCAAATAACTTGACTTTTCCTTCAAATTTTCACGCTTTTCCCCTTCTTTTGAACCCACCCCCCCTCCTTTTGAGCCCTCCCTTGAACCACCCCTTAAATGATTCAGGATTCAGCCTGGCATAAGGGTACCTTACAAGTGGATGACTGGATGATGAAGTGAATTGCCAACCTGAGTCACGTGGGGGAAGCTTTGTATTTCTCACTGAAGGTATGAAAGGAGTAAGACGCCTCCTTCTAACAAATAAACCATCAGGCGGGTTTAGGCTTGTATAGCGAAATTCTTTATTATATGGCCGGATGTTCTTGCTGGAAGGCGTCGGGTCCTCAAAACCCATTTTGACCTCCTTAACAGCAGTTATATGAAAGCTATCTGATAATCTGATCGTATCTACTTTACTACTTTACTTACCCGCATACACTGGTAATGTCTTGAACTGATGGTGGCTTCACGCATACTTACATAGATACATATACAAACACAGACATTTGATTAGTTTGTCTAGCTAAGTCGAAAGGAATATGACCTTCGGCCGTCCGGGCCTTAGTTCAAAAATCGGTTTTCACAGTGATATAGCAAAGCCGTCTCTACTCTCTATAAATTAATAAAAATAACAGAAGCGTTCGCTCACCAGTGCACAGTGGTTCAAAAGCGCAATTTCACGCTCTTAATTAATAACTCATAGGAACGTGGTTTTTTAGGTACAGTATCTTCAGCAAAGTTGTTCAGAATGATAGACGCCATCTTTTGGTAAGTTTTATTTATGTGATTAATCCCCCTAAAAGTGAGATAAAAATATTATTTTAGTTCAGAGAAAACATAGGAGCTAAGTTACTTCGACAAAGTTGTTCAGAAGGTTATTTCAAACAAATTTGCTGAAGATACTATTCCCGTAACTTGAGTGTAATTCATGATATAATGTATTTTCTGAAAAGGGTGCCCTAAAACCAGTTTTTGTATGAAAACACATATATTATCAATTTATATGAGTTTTTCATGTTCTACAAAGTTTTTCATCATTAAAAACTACACAACTTTCTCAAACATACTATGCTGCTATCATTTCAGTTTAATGAAATAGAGCCATTTTTCATGGTTTTTATTACAAAATTTCAACTTGTCTATCATCAAAAAGCGCAGAAAGGTGCAGATGAGACTAGTTACATATTAAACTACTTGTCAAGAGCTTTCATACCGTGGTTGAATTACTCGTCTGCGATCGTCTGCAGGCGAGATATGTTCTTTTCAAATATCCTTGTCCTTGACATTTGCAATGATAAGGTTCATTGCATATCAGATCAGACTTCAGTATATATTCGTTACCATGGTAACTCTCACAATAAATGATTTTTATGGACATCGAAGTCTACAAATAGAAAAGTTTAGTAATCATACCAGACGTTTTCTGAAAGTGAGATAAGAAGCCACGGCTTTGAAAAAAGGCAATTATCATTTCGAATTACGTTATGTTATTTTTTGGTAAGTTTTTCTATAGAAAATTTCTGCGGACAAATGTCCTCCATTCATCAATTGAAGTGAAGATCGATAAACGCGTGCTATATTGTACTGTTCACAATAATTAAGAAGTTTCTTTCATACAGATTTCGAGAATATTATACACGCAAGCAATACATTTCTTTTTCGAATCGGGACCCATGAATTGGTTATTAGTTTCATCAGATCCATTGGTTACAAATATTCGTGAATGGCCAAAACAGTCCAAGAAGAATCTGTCGGATGATGCTAAGAGTCTTTTAGCTGGTTAAGAACATTGTCAGCGATCTTAAAATAAATACAAATAATTAAAAATGAGTTTTGATCATACTTTTCTCTACCAGAAAATGACATAACTTAATTCGATTTATTGATTGCTTTTTTTTTTTTAACCGTGACAAAACAGTTACCAAACTATTCTATTTATAGACTTCGATGTGCAAAAAAAATCATATTTTGTTGCAAGTACCATAGTAATGAATATATACTGAAGTCTGATATGACATGAAGTGCACCTTATCATTGCAAGTGTCAAGAACAAGGATATTTGAAAAGAACATATCTCGCCTGCAGACGAGTAATTCAACCACGGTATGAAAGCTCTTGACAAGTAGTTTAATTTGTAACTAGTCTCATCTGCACCTTTCTGCGCCTTTTGATGATAGACAAGTTGAAATTTTGTAATAAAAACCATGAAAAATGGCTCTATTTCATTAAACTGAAATGATAGCAGCATAGTATGTTTGAGAAAGTTGTGTAGTTTTTAATGATGAAAAACTTTGTAGAACATGAAAAACTCATATAAATTGATAATATATGTGTTTTCATACAAAAACTGGTTTTAGGGCACCCTTTTCAGAAAATACATTATATCATGAATTACACTCAAGTTACGGGAATAGTATCTTCAGCAAATTTTTTTGAAATAACCTTCTGAACAACTTTGTCGAAGTAACTTAGCTCCTATGTTTTCTCTGAACTAAAATAATATTTTTATCTCACTTTTAGGGGGATTAATCACATAAATAAAACATACCAAAAGATGGCGTCTATCATTCTGAACAACTTTGCTGAAGATACTGTACCTAAAAAACCACGTTCCTATGAGTTATTAATTAAGAGCGTGAAATTGCGCTTTTGAACCACTGTGCAGTGTACGCTTGGGTGTATTTAGGCGAGAGCATGTGAAATCGATGTATGAGAGGAGACTATGGTTCACTTGCACCAGCTTTTGTAAACACAAATGCACACTTGAAATATGTCTATTCGACACTGAGGACAAGTGCGCTATCCTTTTTGAGCGGTGATCGTCGGCTGCATCCTCGGTGTAGGCATGAACCTTATACGCTGATGTATCACTCTAGTGGAATGCATGCGGACTGCATCCACCCTAAAATAACCATATTCCATATTTTTATATGTTCTATACTGACAAAACTCAATGGATCCATAAACTTTAATAGCTTCTTGATTCCAGGTTAGAGCAGAAGGAATCTCTAAGATCCAATCCATCAGCCCCTGCTAGCCACCAGTCACCCTGCGTTACTCACCGCGACACAAACCTAGCAATGCATCTATTTTTGAAATTAATCTAGTTTTAAGTATTCACGAAGAAATGCCCCTGACATCTTAGAGCTAAAGCAATCTGCCTTAATGAATACATTCTGAGAAAAAAAAACTATATATATTTTTATTCACTAGTCAAGGCGAAGTATTGTACGGAATCCCACTATATAGATTCATGATAATTCAATAATAATTATAATAATTCAAATTTTCTTGCACATAGTACTAGTTGGCGAATTTTATTAATAGCGGAATAGTTTTAATGAGAAATACCACATTTGACGTTTCTATTTGAAGCATTTGAGCGAAACTATAACTTTTTAAACTACAAGGTGAGAAACGTCTGTTGCGTATGTGGGCATATATCTAGGTGGAGATTTGAAAGAATGATCGTTATTTCTTCGATTTCGTGTAACTTCAGGGTCACCAGGCCATGCTCTTTCCGGTGTACGAGGTGGAATTAGTTTCGGATTACGGTTTTTATCGATAACTTGACTGATTGACTTAGATACAGAATTTAATCCCACGTTGTACTGTCGTTGCATTGCCATTGATGCACGTAATGTTTTTCGCTTCTGAAAAGATGATATTCACGGCCAGTTGTATTTAAAAAATGAAAGTATCTTTACCTCTATTGTTCCTCTCCATTTATCTGCCGCATGCCTAGCTATTTCCATTTTTTTTTGTTTTTTTATTTGATGCTTTTTATATACAACTTCAATAATTATTAAACCTATTCCTCCTACAATACCCGCACCAACTAGAATGAACACTCCAGCCATGTTTTTTAGCCCAAGTGTATTAGGAGTCTTCTCGAACTGTTCGCATTGTTGTATATTTCCGTGGAAAATCCATTCTTTGTCTAGCGATTCCATGAAGCCGCTTTCGTGAAAATCCAGTATCGCTAATGTTACAGCATCGGTCCAAGCTGATCCTTTCTGTAAACCGATACCATAGCCACTTCGACCAAAGAGTTCTCCTGCTGTAACTAGCTCGCAATCTTTGGCAGCTTCGTACTCTAAGCGTGAAGAGTCCCATATGAAAGCCATTAATTTACTGTAATGAAATAAATATAAGGTTGAGCGGCAACAGCCTAAATGATATATTTCACCCGTCTTTAACATCCTGAATAGCTTGTTCAGCTGTGGCATAATTATTTGCTTCCATAGTGCGGTACATATTAGATAGTTCCACTTGTCTTCGAAAGTACATATCCACAGCCGACCCTTTGACTGTTGCACAAGTTAAATTTTCCATTGTATTGCGCAAGCGGGCGTCGTTTATCCCAGATAGTTTAGTTTTGGGGCGTTCCAATACAAGAAAGGCTGCTAAGTTCGCGGTGTATGAAGCTACAATAATCATTGCAAAGCCGGCCCATACCATACCTAAAAAAATGTGTTTAGCTATTACATTGATATTGTTGCACAAAATTCGCCATGATGGCAATTCTCAGATGAACTATGCACAGAAAACCCAATTTACGTGACTAAGACATGCACATTACAAAACACCCTGCATCGAGGAGACACTGATACATCTGTTTAGTTCACTGCGTAACATTTAAATACAGGCCCGTACCCAGGATTTCATTTCTGGAGGGATCCAAAAATTAAAAAATAATGTTACTGAAGATTGCTTATGTACCTAATATTCGGTGTGCCTTTTACGGGTGATTTTAACAGACACTTTAAACTTTTCCACTGGAACTGATATTGTTTTACATTTCATTACGTTTACTGTCTTGTTATTTCTGTAACACATGTCTGAGACCATCTGAATAATTATATATCTGTTTTTGATTTTGGGAGTAAATGAATGCCACGCGAATCGCACAGATGGAAGTCGCATGTGACAGCCATGAGCGAGCGCTACGTGAATATAGTGGCGACAGTCTTACTCGTATTGGGCGATGAATGTTGGGTACTAAATGATGAAAATAACTTCATTTTCGCGAATTTTTTCCAGAACTATCGTTCAAAAAAATAAGTTCAAATGTTTTGCACGATAAAAAGCATCATTCGAACAACATTTCGTAATCTGTTCGTGGAAAAATATTGAGAAACTAGCTGACCCATCGAACATCGTTTCGCCCAAAAATTATTTTTATTATCATTTCCATTATTTTTTCTGATTACTCAACCTGCAATCAATGGACTTCGACGCACATTCGCTTCAGCCCTTCAGATTATCATATCATTCTTTGAGTCAATACACTGAACGCAGATTCCTCTCTAATGGTTTCGATATATCATAATAGACATTTTTTCTTCCAGATGTGATTCTAGCTACCGGTAATCGATAAAAAGTTCAAAAAACAGAATTTTGTATTGTTATACTTAACAAAATGTTGAAGACTTTCTTTCCTAGAGTTGTTCATTCGGTAGAGTAAGATTTGTATTTAGCCCAAGTAACCAAAAGCTCGTAAATAAGATTTGGCTTAAGCAGCACACAATTTATTCTGAACAGTACGTTTTATAAGGAATTGTTCATTTTTGAATCTTCGCCTGACACAACAGAACAAACTTTGAAACAGTTCCTTGTACAGCTTTGAAGCAGCGAGAAAGTTTTCTCAGAAATTTTTCTATACGTTCAAGTACCACGCGAAGTGCTACTTCAGAGCTCTAATAAAGTGAATATTTTTCAGGTACTAGGGCACTTTTGGTTGCTTGGAGAGACGACGTTAAATTTTTATTTTGATATAGATTTTACCTATTTGAACAATCTTCTCAGAATATGAAATATAAAAAAGCAGTCTCAATCTCAAATCTCTTAGTTTTACCATTGCGCTTTTAGAGCACGATCTTTTCATTGAGTTTCTGATTTGTTAAACTCACGCTTACAATGATCAATCTGACTCCATCACACAGAATCCATCAACTGGTGAACGATATCAGAACTTTTTGTCGTTTTGTCGTGAATACGACTTACTTTACTATGGGGCACCTTTTCAAAATTAGCCATATGGAAGAATGGGCAGAACTTAATCGTGAATATCTCGACTTGTTTTAATGGCAGCAACATAATTCTTTCACTATTTCATCAAAAATATGATCAGCAATTTAGAATAATATTTTGAACAGTGTGAGATAACCACAAACAACTCAAAAATTTGGTTTTCTGAAAATTTTAAAACAACGCGGAAAACTTTACTTTTGCCTGGGTTTTTCGCGCAAGGACGACGATTTTGAGATAGTCAAGCACATATCTTCAACTGAACGTTATAAAAGGGGAACCGTGGTCGAAAATCGATCATTTCTTCTTGTGCGTTGGATGGAAACAGACGTCGGGGCGAGATGACGCATTCGAACAGCGGCATCGGAGAGCGCACCTTCTGCGTGGTTGAAAACCTCAAACGCTCAGGTCGTAGTTCTCATTTGCCTTCCGGTCGTCAAGGCGAAAAGACGCATTAAACCAGTTTCGCATCATTTGGCACTGCGAGCGGATGTGTCGGTTTGTACGCAAAGCTAGTTTCAATTCAAGCAAGAACGATTGCATCAGCTGCTGATGGTTTGCATTGGAGAGAAAGAAAACAAGAAACGGAAAATGGACAACATTATATACCATAAGCCGTCCTAATGGCTCTAAATGTTATCTAAAGAGCTATTAAGATTACTTCTTTGCGGAAAATAGAAATCATCAGTTTAGTGAAAATCCAAAATAATTTGATTTGCTTCGTGCACTTTTCGCTGTGCGAAAATCGTTCGAGAAAAATGATCCGAACTGTGCTGAATATCGTAGAGAATTCCACAATTTGGTCCTTCTAAAAGGCAGAAATGAATCCTGTACAGTATCTTGATAGTTTCTTTCAATGAAATATGCAAATCCGAAATGAGATAAACGACGTCAAAAATCGTTGAAAATTTTAGTAGTGAAAAGGGGGAAAGTTTCGCAATTCACACAATCGATCAACTATCAATTCGAATTCGAAAGTGTAAAGAAATCGTGTCAGTTTTATTCGTATTCACGACATCCAGTTATGTCTCTGACATTACACACCCGTACTTTTTTTACGGTTTTATTCTGCCTACAGCGGTATTTCTAGAACAGTCATATGCATTCCTCCAGGCATTAAGCACGTAATAATTTTAATACCTTATCAAACACGTGACTCGAAATGACGAATAACATAGATCAAGTATGCATGTGAAATCTCCACACAAAACAACTCGAAGCGCGCCAAATAATTTTTTCAACGATCTAGTATATTTTTCTTCAGCGGCCCAACACTTATGCAACTCATAATGCGCCAAACACGTATCGATGATCTAGCAAGCATAGACGACTTTTTCAAATGAAAATTATGGATTTTCCCACTTTTCCGGTAAGTTTTCCTAATTTTTTGATGTGCGAACCCGGTGGGGGTAGAAACTGATCAAACAAAAAAAGTGATGCGATTACAAAGAATGATCTCTGCATATATATATATATATATATATATATATATATATATATATATATATATATATATATATATATATATATATATATATATATATATATATATATATATATATATATATATATATATATATATATATATATTTATATATATATATATATATATATATATATATATATATATATATATATATATATATATATATATATATATATATATATATACTAGTTGACCCGTCGAACTTCGTCTATCCAAAAAAATATTTGTTCGAATTTATGTTTTCGGACAGCAGAATTGTCAAACGACTAAGTAGTTAACGTATATCTCCATTATTTTTCTGATTAAGTAATCAACGGAATTTGACACACATTCATTTAGCTCAAAAAAAGAAATATCACAAGAAATTAATGTGAAAATGTGAATCACTTTTGTTAAGAAAAAAATTGAGCAAATGCATAAATTGTCATCCCATCCCTTGAGTCAATAAAAAATCTTTCTTTAATGGCTTCGACATAATGGATATAAGTTGCCACGCTTTCTCTTCCAGATGTGATTCTTGCTTTTGGTAATGGATAAAAAAGGTCACTAACTAGAATTTTGACACATACATTGAAGCAGTTCCTTGTACTGTTTTTAAGCAGCGAGAAAGTTTTCTCAGAACTTGTTCTGTATATTCAAGTTGCAAAAAGTGCCACGCGTACTTTAGAGCTCTTATAAAGTGGATATTGTTCAGGCACCAGGCATAAATAAATCCATTATGATAATCATATTGAACATTGGTATTCAATGGCCACTTATTATGTGCGCTAAATCATTAGAAATCAAGGAAAATATATTAGTTTGACATTAGCGCTTCTACAGAACAATCTCTTCATTGATTCAATCAAAATTTTTCTGACTTGTTAAACTCGCGCTCACGATGACCAATATTATTTATCTAACTCCATTACACACAACCCATCAACTGGTCAACGATATCAGAACTTTTTCTCCTGCCTACAGCGGTTTTCTAGAATAGTCATGCATTCCGCTATTGAGTCATTTGGCAAGCAATAATTGTGATATTCAATTGAGCACGTGACTTGAAATGACAAATAACATGAATGAAGAATGCATGTGCAATCACACAATTATTCGTTGCGCGCCAAACGATTTTTTCTACGATCTAGTATTCTTTTCTTCGACGGCCAAGCACTTATGCAATTCGTTATGCGCCAAACATCAATCGTAGATCTTGCAAGCATTGGCGACTTTTTCAATGGAAAATTGCATTGTCCATACAAAACAAATTCATGGATTTTTCCCACTTTTCCGGCCAGTTTTCCAAATTTTTTTGATGTACGAACCCGGTGGGGGTAAAAACTGATCAAACAAAAAAAAATCATGTAAATCCGTCCACCCGTTCTTACGTGATGCGATTACAAAGAATGAATCTCTGCATGTTTATATATATATATAGATAGATAAGTCGGTGAAGAGGTATTTTTGAGGACGCTTCTTAAAAAATCATGATTTGCGGTGTTTCTCAGCGCAGACAAATCAGAAGTGAACAAATGAGCACAGTATAGTTAGATAAGAAGTTTTTCTACACCCCCACGTTTCTGTTTGTTTTTTTTTTTTTTTTTTTACTTTTAGTGGTTGTTCAACAGGAAAACTACGATTTTTTACGACAAAATCCGCCATTTCGTAGCTGTTAAAACTCCCTAAGGTAACAAACAACGAAAAGGAAAACGTTGGAGTCTAGTTTTTTCTATGTTGAAAGTGTGGGCAAAAATTTGAACAAAATTGGTGCAGTAGTTTTTTAATGACGATGGACACGGACTTTCAAAACCTGCTTTCGAGAAAAACGCGTTTAAAGTTTTTTTGTCTATAAAATCAATGGAAACAATTTATGATTTCAGGGAGCCCGTAAGGTCTAACATTTTCAAAAATTAATATTTTTTCTTTTATAATTTATTATAATGAAACATTTCAAGATTGTTTTGTAAAGTTTTGAAGTCAATCGATTTAGATATCTTGGGCCTATGCGCCGAGCTCACGCTTCTTCGTAGAACGAGATAGCCACAAATAAAGGTCCATAACTTCCAGAGTTTCGTTCCAATAGGCTTGCGAATTTCACAGAATATTCTTGAAATGTTTTACTATAGGAAAATATAAAGAAAATAATAAATCATTTTTCAAAAGGGTTAGGCCCTACCCGCCCCTTAACGCACTTATTGGTCTCATGAGCACGAGATTAACTAGATAGGTTGATAGTCTAAGTGAACAACTTACGATGATTGTCAGGAATCATAGACTTAATCACTGGAAGTAGCATACACTTGTGCCATGCAGTACTCAAACGCAGCGTGTCGTCAAAATCTAGAGAGAAACAATCATAAACCATCGAACTTTATGAAAAGTTACAACGCAAATGAAGACAACAAAACAACTAACAAAATTGGAACTAATATAAATGAAAATGATGAGGAAAAAACGTCCCGGATAGTCCCGAATGGTCCCGTCCCGGTCGTCCTGGAATAGTAGGAATAGCGTTTAAGATAGACGTATTAACAGAGGATTCAGAGAACGAAGACTATTTTAATTCGGATTCATCTGGTACTAGATAGAAAATAAGAAACTTGAAAAATAACAACTTTATTCCATACTTGACTATTAATACATCCAATCCTAAATTTTTAGTCGAAACTGGTGTCAACAAAAACAACATGTGAGCAATGATTGAGTATTGCAAGGCCAAACACGAAATCAAAGAAAAAACGAATATTTATTTTTTATTTATTTATTTATTATTGTAATATCCATCGGATACGAAATCTACATGGATATGGGTGGAGAAAAACATAAAATATGTTATTCTCAAACGGGCGCAAAAACCACCATTTTTTTTTTAAAAAAACAACACATGATAATTATCACAATACATCTAAAACTAATAGTCGCATAACATTATTAAAAACAAAATACACATAATTTAATTAAAAACAAAAACTAAAGACTAGAAAAAATATCAAAACATAGAAGATCGTTTGACTTTACTAGCGAAGCGGCTGGATGATTCACCAAACTCAAAAAGATCTTCTACAGCTGTGAATGATCAAATGGCAGCGGCTATCGGTTCATTACATCCAAAACTAGTTCTATGAAATCTTTGCTGAAGTAGAGTGCCATTCCGCAGGGTTCGGTTATCGAAAATTAATTTCGGGTCGCAATTCCGGTGCATCGATTTCTCTGTTGATCAGTTTTGCAATAACTACTGCCTGTTGTATTTTACGCCGACGTAACAGCGATTCGATTCCGATTAGTTGACATCTATCCGGATATGGTGGAAGATATGAGTGATCTCTCCACGGTAATTTCCGTAATGCTAAACGAACAAACCGCTTTTGATCTCGTTCAATTCGCATGTACCACGAGAGCTGATACGGTAACCAAACTGATGAAGCGTTCTAAAGAATAGGTTTAACGAGTGAGCAATATAATGCCTTCAAACAATGAGGATCTTTAAAATCCGTAGCAAGTTTTGAAATAAATCCCAACTGACGTGAAGCTTTTGAAATGATCAGTGATCGATGTGAATCAAAGGTCAGTTTTTCATCCAACAATACTCCTAAATCGCTCACCTGGTTAACTCTAGTCAGAACAGAGCCACCAATACTGTAATTAAATTTCACAGGATTCAAAGTACGGTGGAACGTAATCACCTGACATTTTGCACGTTAATGATTAGCTTGTTTCTGTGACACCAATCTACGAACAATTCTAGTAGATATTGTAACCGCTGGCAATCCTCTACGGTACGAACTACGAGGTACAATTTTAAATCGTCTGCATAGATCAATTTGCAGCAGTTTTGGACATCGTTGAAAAAAAGTACGAAAAGTAATGGTCCCAAATTACTACCTTGAGGAACTCCTGAATTGTTCGTAAATTGAGATGATGTGCAGTTATCCAACTTCACTCGTAATGCTCTACCAGTCATATACGATCTTAAATAGGATACGAGCTGCGCAGAGAAGCCGAGACGATATAATTTACAAAGTATATACGAGGAACTCACGACATAAACAAATCAGTTTCTCATGACATGCTTCAAACAAAGAAAAGAGTTAAGTTTATGAAATTTTCGATGGTCTAATACAGTGGTTCCCATACTTTGTAGGTCGAATGCACATTAGGATAAATTTTTTCAATATATTATTTATTGTGAGCTAAAATTATATTATTATTATTTAAATTGGGTATTCAGCCACAAGTGGTGAGTTTTTCGGCCCTATTATACACATGATTTGGTTATTACCATTAAGACATCATTTGCCGCAATTCTGTGATTTTTATGTAGGGAAAATTGTAAACCTACTTGTATTGTGTAATGGGAAAAGGAACTTACATACTAACTTACTAACATATACAGAGAGCAAATTAATTTAATTAAAGATTGCATCGATTCTTGTCGGAATTGGCTTATAATGTTATGCGACATTACATCTAATGGTTCTATATTTTGTGAGTCTGTGTAACTCATTTGTACTAAACCATGAAGGACGCTTCAAAATCATTTTCAGAATTTTATTCTGAATCCTTTAAAACGTTTTCTTTCTGGTGGAACAATATCCTGACCAAATCGGTACTGCATAAGGCATGGCTGGTCTGGCAATTTGTTTATAAATTAATAGTTTGTTCTTTAGACAGAGCTTAGAATTTCTAATTATAAGAGGATATAAACAGAGCAATTCCAGGAATGAGAAGACGAAAAAGTGACAAAATCAGAATCGACCTACTTCGATTTGGATGAAAATTTTCACATGGCTTTAGTATGCTAACCATAAGTTTTGAACCGATGGAAAGGTCAATCCGACTCACGACTGATTTTTTAAAAGGGCGTATGTATTTTTGCATTTCACAAAAATTACCTTTTCAAATCGTTGTAACTCGGAAACCGTTAATTGTACAAAAATGACGTTCAGGAAGAAGTTGTATGGAATCGATTGGGCACTCTAAAAAATAAACACTGAAAAAAATGTTTGATTTTTTTTCTCAATAACTACAAAATAAACCGAAAAAGTTAAATTAGAAAAATCAGGGTTTTAATTTTTTTTGATAATTTTCTTTTTAAAGCTGTTATTAAAACCTACAGATTGATGGCTATCCCATCCGTGCCCTTTGAAAAATGAAGAAGTTACAACTAAAAAAATTTACAGATATTTTCGAAATTTCAAGTTCTCGTTGAAAGATAATCATTAAAACAGTAGAATATTATTCTACAGGTTTAAGGCAATAAATTTGTTCATGATATTCTTTCTTCTAAAAGTAGCTGTTCTTGAAATACTTGGATATTTAATTCAAACACATTTTTTTATATTTCTACGAATTCTTTTTTTGTTTTCTATATCTACAATTGGCACATTGTAGCAAAGCTGATTTACCGGTAGCGACACCTGCCAATGAAAAATGTAACCAAGAAAAGGAGGATACTTTCGGAAATTTTTATATCGGCAGTAGTGATTTGCAACATTTTTATCGTTTATTCAATAGTACAAATAGATATCAGTTATAAAATTACACTCGGAGTAGAAGAAAATCGATTTCAAAGTGATTACTACTACTTTTTTTTAAGTGTAAACTACGATTAAACATGAACAATCTTCAGAAATGAGTGAAATTGGGTAGGTTAGATTTTTTTCGGATCAACATTTTTTTAAACAAAAACCCGTGTAATGTTGATTTCTCGAGTACTAGAATGTATAGCGATCGAGTACTATTTATTTTGGATACTTTATTTGTTATTTCCAGGCATTTGAAAAATGGTACCAAACCAAGTTTAATGCTTTATTCTGAACAAACGGTAGATTTCGCACAATTAACTAAGATCAACATTACCACCTCAGAGTAAAAACTTTTTCTTCAACTTCAACTATGATGTTTCAAATGAATCATAAGAATCGTTCAAATGAATCGTCGAAAAGATGGAGTAATTAGAAATTTTCCTACCGATTTGACAGCTCTCTCTGAAAGTATCCTCTCTAAACAAGCAGTGCCTCTACATTTCAGTTTTGCGTCAATATGCAAATTATTACATGTACATGAATAATTCTTAATTATATTTAAGGTTTTAAGTTTTTGAAAATTGTATGAGTACTACGTGCATCGTCATTCGAATACAGTCTTGTGACGATTGTGGTTTCTGAAATCGGAACGAAAGAACTCGGTCACCCCCCGATCATATTCTTCTTGTGACACGTAACAAAAAGACATGGTCGTGAATGCATCTCGACGTCTCTGCTCTGCCCATTCATATAATTGTTTTGCAGTTGTGATTGGGTGTTTATATAGTTTAGCCAAGCTTTCAAGTCGTGCCATTCGCTTTAAATTACCCCCGAGTGCATCATCTGATCATTTACCATGAGAAGTTCCAAAAAAATACAACTCAGCATCAATGTTATACATTGATTTAAATTTACATAGACTTGCAAAAATTTTTCTGTTCTTGTACTGCGAGGCAGCTCCGTCAGACTTATGTATATTTTGCTTTTTGATGTGGAACACATCTTGATTTTCTATATAGGGGTGCAAATCAGAAATTCAAGAAAAACTACACGTAGAAATGTGGTCAGGTTTTAAACACTTACAGCTCAGTCTGTTCAATCAATTATTAATATTATTTCATCATTTGATAGGAAATATTTCTACGTATTGATTTGAATGTTCATAGCCATGTATTTTTAATTGTATATCATTGAAATGTTGAAAAATAGCTAGCAGTGTCCTATTTTGTCTGCAAAAAATCTCCAGCGTACCGGATTTCCCTGCCATAGTCGACGGTTTTGAAGGAGTAAGCGATGTATCAAAGAGAGAGCATCGCTCTGATTGGTCAATCGATGCAAAAGCGAAGCTGTTTGAAGCACGCGAATCTATAAATAGAAGCGAAATTAAAGTTAACGTTTCAGTCCTATTCCTAGCATGCTAGAGGTAGGTTGTTGCTAGACAGCAAGACAAAAACGTGCCATAAAACGATTTGAAGCTTTAAGGGCTGATGCCAGTTGTTAGCGTAAAACAGTGATGCCACTTTTTCCTGAGATCAAATCCGTAGATTTGGCTCCATTGAGACGAACTTTTCGAGTAAAACTCTTTTCGTCTGGCAAATCATCCTTCCCAATAAAGCAAAACAATTCACTAAATGCGTCTAAATGCTTAGAATGAGAAAAATAAATCAAAAGGTACGACAAATTAACAGTTTGACATTCTAAGCGATAAAGACAAACTTCTAAAAATTAGTAAACGGTGACGATAGATGTTTGATAATTAGACACGAGGAAAAAAATATTAAACAACGTTTTTTTTCCCTTTATGGGCTACTCTGGCCGAGGGTGGTGGTTACAACGATCCACACTTTCCACACCGGACGAACTAGGCTATGGTGCCCAAATGAACGCTAGTAACGAAGGAAGAAATCCTCAAGCATATAACCCAAGCGACAGATTCCTTTACGGCTATCAATTTGCAACGAAAGATACGAATATCTTCTATTGCAAGTTCGCCAGAGAATTTGTCACTTGGGCAGGAAGTGTGTGCTTCACCCTGTAACCAGTCAATCATTGAGTCGTGCGTCTGTATCGTTTTGATATTTTGTAATCCTACCAACTGCTTCTGTGTCTTGAATGTCCTCGTCGATGAAACTTTGCAAAATTTCGCATTGTATCGGTTTCGGTCTAGGCCCTGCTTTCTTATATAGTCTTTTATGTCTGAAGCGGTACTTACGATTATTACTTTAAAGTTCCTAAATCAATGAAGATATGTTTGGTCTACTAACACTAATCTATCTAATCTATTCTGATTGTTTCTATCTTTGTCGATGTTACGTTACGTTTCCTTTTGCCCCATTGCATTGCTTTTTACTTACCAAAGATAGGTAATTATATAAAATACCTATTTTGCTTCATTTTCTTGAGAACATTCTAGGGTCTTTTTCTTTGTCTTAAATCTTCGATGATAATCCTTTATTTTAACAGGCTCGGTTTTCGTTAAGAAAATAAAATAAAATAAAATCATGTGTTAGTAAGCTTGTTAAATTATATAATGTAAGGATGTACATTTAACACTAGATTGCCCAGGAAGGTCACAATATGTACACAATGGAAGGATTGCTTAAAACTTTGTGATCTTTTTTTATTCATTATTTAAGTATATATGTACTAAGGCACACTGCACGAAATTTTTGTTATTCTGTCACAGTTTTTATTATTGACTTTCTCTCTTCCAATCATTTTGACTGCTTTTGAGCAATTTAAGTCTGTACTAAGTTTTGGGCCTTCTAGTGTTGAGCACGCATCCAGGAAACAAGAACTACATGTATTTCGTGAAGAAATACTAGGTGTGATTGTATGAAATGGTCCACGTGAACCGTTCTCTTCCAGAAACACATATCTCACACTCTCAGTTAGGAGGTGACATCTGTGTCCAAGTTGGATAAACTTAAGTACATTCAAACCTTTCCCGATTTAAGAGTGTATTTACACCTGATCAATCAGTTTCGCCGTCATTGCAATTTGTAAACATAACCGATACCGAACCGGATCGGAAAGGTTTGCAAGTTCCTAAACGGTTCATAAGATATCATTTTTTTTATTTTATTTAAAAGATATTTCATTCGGGCCTATTTGCGTACAAGCTTTACGTGGCCGATTTAGCTGAGGTTTTAGATAAAAAATTTTTTGTATTGAATCTCGTTGTCACCATTTTTCTTGGCGGGAGAGGAGCTTCCATTTTCCTCCTGCGAGGATTGAGGGGCAGTTTGTTCGTGGTTAGTCTCGTCATCCATTGCCGTGGTATTGTTGTTGATTTCGTTGCTAGTTGCTGTAGATGCGCCTTGTTGTACATTGTTTGCAGTTGCTGGTTGGTTGGATGGTAAGCTGTTAACTGCAGCTGGTGTACTTTGTTCTATAGGGGTTACGTTGGATGGTTTCGTTGAAGGGGATACTTCCCTGTTGTTGGTGACTGTCACAGGTGTACTGGAGTTGCTTGGAGTTGATGTGAAGGAAGCACCGTTGTCCTTTGGTATAGTTGTCTTCTTGTCCGGTTTATCACATGGCTTACCGTAGTGAACAGTTTTTTGGCAATATTGACATGTGGCCATCTGATTGTCATAGGCAACAAGTGATTTGCACGGTATTTTTGTATCCTGGCCGAATGTCACATAAGAGGGTATAGGCCTCTTCAAGCGCATGCGTAACAAACGTACGCCATTTAGAATACCGGGGAAAAAATTCTTCCACTTTTCTTTTTCGATAGAGAGAATCTCTCCGTATTGGGACATAGTTGCGCGAATATAAGGATCGGGGACGCATGAGGGAAGATCATGCACACGCACTTCTATAGCACTATCTTCCATATATACCGGAATGTTGTACTTGATATTTTCATGCTCCACATAGTGCTCATTATTATTGTCTTTAGCGAATTGAATTGCATCCAACTCTTTATAGAACTGGATATAAACAACATTGTTGGTCTTATTGCATTGAAGTAAATGCACACGTTTAATGTCAAGATGCATTTGCTCCTTAAGCAAACCTTCAAGTTCTCGTATTGAAGGTCGAATTTTGCACTGTCTGAAGTCAACAATAATTGTATTCTTTCGTACCGGCGGTAGCTTTTGTTCGTTTGGTTCACTCATTTTCGAGGTCTATTGTTCACTACACAATACTGTACTTGGTTTCTTCTGTCCCCAACGTAAGCGGTTTTGTTTTATCGACTGATTTGGATGAGATGTAAACCTGAACTGAGGTTAGATATCAATTTACTCCTATTCCTGATAACAATAGTCCTCCTTTTTGAATTAAATTCACCAGTTCAGGGTGACTATTATATATTAATAATCATCCCAATTAGATCATGATAATTCAAATTGGTGACCAATTCCAGGCATAAGAATGCTCGAAACCACCTAATGACCTATAGTCAATTTCAAGCAGTATTAGTCCTGTCCACTCCGAGATCGATCCAGATAACATGATAATTTTCATCTTTATACTTTTATAAGCGAACGATCGATCGATCTCGGTATGGTCCGACTTTGTCAATACGAAGTATAAATTGACTCCCACCCCCATCCGCCAAAGGGGGGTACGCACCCTGTATCTCATCGTCCAAAGCCTAGGGAAAAAAATATCTCTAACAACGATGTGACAATATTCAATTATTTTTCTTAGATATCTGGAGAAATGATAAAAAATGAAAAGTCAATAATTTTTCGAAGAAATTATGATAAATCCGCAGATTTTGAGTGGTCTATCCGTAGTTCCGTAGAAATAACAAAAATCCGTAGATCTACGGATAAATCCGTAGGGTTGGCATCGCTGGCGTAAAACCGTGTCGCTCGCTGTGCGTATTACATTTCTCTTCATGCTCTCTCGTGAATGTGAAAAATGACTCTCGATGTGGCCGGGTGGCCAAGAAAGTTTTGATGTTTTCAGTCACAAGTTTGAGTACACCACATAAAATCCAATAAAGCTACCGCTTGTTTGGCAGCCTTGATGAGCCGATTTTATTTCTCTCTCATGTTTCGTTATGTTACCAGGGAACTAAAATGGCACCGACAGATGATGATGATGGTCCCGCCTCATACCCCTACAAAGGTGTGAGCTGGACGATTTATCTTAATGATAATAAATATTGCATCACATATTTTAACCAGTTAACCAAATATAAAACGATCTGGTTAATCCAGCAGGTATAGATTCTCCTGCTAAAGTACAATTGAGAACAAGAAAACATTCAAATATTTCCGATTTACTATCCAGGGTCATTCAAGAAAATTTCCAACCCGGGAAGATCCTTGAACAAATCAGGAACAAATCGAACCCGATATCTTTGTCAGTATCAGACAGTAATTCACCTGGCCCTTCCCGCCGGACCAGTTCATCGCTACACACATCAGCTACGATGGAGTAACGAGACTGCGGATGAGCAGAGCCAAGCCCAATTCCATCAACAACTTCCGATCCCTATTATTTCCGAAATATAATCAATAAATAACACGACACGTAGAATGCTAAAGCTCTCAAAAATAAAAGAGAACATATCCATTTTCAGTCATATTCAATTTCCAGATTGCCTCTACCTGCTTTGCGCGCGCGAGGCTCATACTTTTGTAGACAACTAATTTTTTTTAAACTAAACAAATTATTAAAAATCCATCATCATCATACAGAACATAACCTAATGCGTCTTACTTGAAAAAAAAAAAACAAAAATAAAATAAATACAATCTTGGTCATTTTACACAGTTTTCGAAAAAATCAAATTGCACTAATTCATTAAAGATCTAATAACAAAATAGATTTTATGTGTGAAATACACAATTTTTTTAACTCTCTCAATGTTGCAGCCCGCTTGATTCGTCCAGGCATCGAATTGAAAAAAAACTAATCCCTTTGTACAATAACGAGTTTTGCGATCTGGCTGACAAAAAGCTTGGTGTTCTCGCATCAGACGCATTTCTAGTATTGTACCTATGCAAGTCACTTCCTCTTTCAATCCGATCACACAAATATCGAGGCAGCATTCCATTTAAGATTTTGAAAATGAACACCATTGTTAAATAATATACTCCCTGTTTCACTGAAAGCCATTGTAATGCGTTCAATAGAATATTAGCAATAGAAACCACTGAGCCAGAGAATGTAAGTCCTCGTTCAAATGTGCAACCGCTTCATCCAAATCCTTAGCTGTAATGAACAGAACAGTATCGTCAGCAAACAAATTTATTTCACAAAACCGTAGAACTCGCTTCATGTCATTTATGTACATAATTAATAAAATCGGACCTAAAACACTACCCTGTGGCACACCAAGTGAATTACCCTGGAAACTAGACACAACATCGTTGAAAACAGTTCTCTGAGTTCTATCAAATAAATAGCTTTCAAACCATTTATATGCTACTCCTTCGATATAAAGCGTTGTAGTGTTTGTAACAGTATAGGTCTAGAAATTGTTTCGAAAGCGCGCTTGAGATCCAAGAACACTGCAAAAATAGTCTCTTTAATCTCGATTTTCTCCTTCCATTTTGCTAAAACCAGGTTTCAAGTGGTTTCGCAAGAGTGACTTTTCTGATCTTTAACAACAAGTTCCAAAATTTTTTCCAACGTGTGCAACATGTTAATGGGACGGTACTCCTCGGCTTTATCCGTTCCAGTAACCTTGGGGATAGGAACCACCAGCGATTCCTTCCAAACTTTTGGCACATGCCCCGTGTATAACCATTCATTTACCAAGTCCAGCAGATCGTGACCGATAACATGAAAGCAATCTTGTATAACTTTTCAGTTAACATTGTCGATACCAGCCGATTTTCCTAAATTATAACAAATATCTTTCAATTGTTCAAAAGGGATTGGGTGAAATTCAAGAAATCTACAATAATTACTAATCGGCTGTGTTATTTCAACAGGTTCACCAACCAAATCAATACTTTGATTGATCTGCTGTATACTATATATGAAATAACTGTTTAATTTTTCTGGTACCACTTGCTCTGAGTGCTCTTCTCTGCCATTAAATGTTAAAGTATTTGCTGAGCAATGTGTAGGTTTTAGTAATTGTTTAAGAATTTTCCATAACTCCTTGCTGTTTTTCTGATTTTGATCGATCTTCCTCTGAACATATTCATATCTAGTCTTCTTCAGGGCCCGTGAATAAATGTTTCGTGCATTGGTATAAGCACGCCAGTGACATTCATTATTAGTTCTACAGAACCTCTTGTACTGTTTATCCCTCTCTTGTTTTAATCGTAAGAGGTCCATTGAGTACCAGATACTTGAGCTGTTCAAACTAACGTACTTTTCAGTGACTAATTTAGTAGTACACTTTTTTAATACGTCCGTAAGAATAGATGTCCTGCGATCCAAATTTCCAGTCAACTGCGTACAATACAAGCTTCTTGACACAAGTCGAGACATGGCTTGCTTTGAATATTTTTTCCAACATTTAATTTTCACTGTGCTTTTCCCATCTCTAGGGGTACTCGCTATGGAAATTGCAATTGTCTCATGATCTGAAATCTTGCAATCGGTCTCCACACATGAATAAACTCCGTCAAAATTGGAATATACGTGATCTATCAAAGTTCTGCTTTGTCTCGAAATTCTTGTAAATTCATTCACAGTTTGTTTGAAACTGAAGAATTCTGCTAACTGTTTCAAGTGATTCGAACTCTGATCACTGAGCCAATCAACGTTGAAATCTCCCGCAATAATATTAAGTTTACTAAAATCTACAAAATTTTCCCACCAGTTTTCTAGAATTTCCAGAAACTGGCGATCGCTTGAACTAGGGGAATGTTATACAACTCCATAGTTTCCCATCTGCATGCCTCTCTCAACTGATATACCCAAGAACCAATTATTTCCAATTACTTCGTTTGATAGAATGCTGAACTTAATCGATTCTCTGGCGTAAATGGCCACTCCACCCGTGTGTCTGGAATGTGACAAGCAAAAAGCAATAGTGTAACCCGGAATACTGAACTGATCGAAAGCATCAGAATCCACTATATGTGTTTCTGAGAGCAAAACTAACAAAGGACAGTTATTCTCCACAAGATGCAACAATGCGACAAAATTAGAAGATAAACCGGCAATAGTTAAGTACAATATTTCCAATAATCTCCCCTTCGTTAGTTGCTATTCACTTATGTTGTTCTTTCTCGATTCAAGCAGTCTCAAATATACTGGACACTGCTTGCTAAATGCTGGATGGTTGATGTCCAAATTCATTTTACGTACAGTGTTCATTTTCAGACAATTAACGCATTTAAAATCAGTTGAACTACATTCAGATGTTCTATGTGCAGCATTGCATTTGGAACAATTTTCTTTATTCGAACATTCGGTGCTCTTGTGACCAAACTCACCACACAGCGCAATACGTAGAACAACTCGAAAACCAACACCTATCCCAGCCGACGCACATCTTGCCAGCGGCCATCAAGCTAGAATAAGTGTTCTTATTTACCTCAATTATAACACTATATTTGTTATATTTGAAGCGAGGATTCTCAAAGTCAGTTACAACTTTTACGTCTTCAATCACAATTTCCTGATTTTGACTTGATCAATAAATACATCAGCGGAATATCGATCACTCATCCCCACTATTTTCAGTTTTGGTTTACCAGGCGTGGGTACAACAGCATTGTAATTAACTCCATAATTGCTTTCGATGTTATTTTTTAAATGTCTTCCCCTGTTGCACACTCAACAATAATCGAACCATTTTTACCATTTTTAAAGTTACTAATCTTGTGTGCCCTTGGATCCAACTTGTCTTTCAAAAATTTTCTTATATCATCGCTCGTTTGTGACGACTCGATCGGTTTTATCACAATAACCGGGCGAGTCTTACGATTTTTAATGTTAACTTTTCTAATTTTAGATTTCCCTGATAAAATATCTGCGTATAAAATACCCTTTTTAGCAAAAACTTCATTATTGTTTTCGTCACTATCATTGTCAACAAGCATCGTTTCTTCATTATTATTTGATAATTATTTTCGTTTTCGGCAGGGATTTCTGTCAGAGTCTTCCTCTCAACAATAATTTTTTTTTCTGTTCTTTACAGCTAATTCATTGTAATTCTGCATATTATTTGAAATCGGTAAACTTTTCAAATCTTCCAACTTTTTGGCAACACTGTTTTCCAAGCATGCCATCTTTCTCTCGAAAGCTTCATTGGAAGATCGACGGGTGGCATTATGTATCTCGATTCGATTCAAATTTTTTCGAATCGACCATGTTTCGTATTATGGTTCTTGATTCAAACTCGATCATTGAGCTGCGTTCGACTTCACTCGAAGACGTATTAGATTATCGAGAAGTTTTGGTATTATGAAACCAAAACAATCGAGCTCGTAAACGACTAAACTCGATAAGAAATGGTCGAAAGCTTTATTGCTATCGACTTTGAATTTTCGAATGCGTTTCTTTTTATTTAAAGGTAATTATCGATAGCATCATGCGTTTTCATAAACATATTAGCGTTGAAAATCTTTATTCTATTGTTTGAAAATCATATCAATTGAAAGATGCATGGAATTTAAAATAATAACAAGAGTAAGTCGAAACTAAACTATGTCCAGTAACTGTGGTTTGTAATAAATCTTCTGGAACCGGTGGACGGAAAACGTTACTCAAACGGATACTGGGAAAAAGCGAAGGAAAATGGGATTTTTTAAATTTAATTTAGACTTTTCTCAGTCTTATCTGAATTACTTATAATGTGTTATGATTTTCTGCGCTATGTTCGGTTTATATTAATCAATTAATCAATAATCTCAAAATGAAATATGAATTTCAGAGAATTGGGTATTATTTACACATCTGCAAAACTCTCAGTTTTAATGGTTGGATTTAAAGATTAATTGATAAGTTTTGATCGAAATTGATCACATTTACCAGCTTGCACAGGTAGTCTCATTCAAATAAAATTTGTATGTGTACAAACAATATAAAATTTGATCCGAAATTTTCAAATATATTAGGCTTACGAAACGTGAATAATGTTTTGTATTTGTTAGGTTTCATAGCTAGTAATCGTTTAAACTCAAGTAAACTGACTTTTTTTTCAGACACCTTCAAAGTATATGAAATATGTCAAAAGTATCACCATCCTGCAATCCCATGACAAGCACGTAAATTTGACTCTTCAATAAAAGATATAAATACTACAATGAATGATTTGCTCCTGGCATACTACAACGAAAGCTGCAGAACCTAAAAGCCTTTGATGAAAACTACATACATGGACGACGTAAATTGTATTTGACTTGTAACAAAGCAACAATAAATTCTAAAGTGTATCTTTGGATTGTGTACAAACATCGGCGTCTCAATTGATTTCAATTACAGAAATGTGGTCAAATTGTTCCAAAAAGAAATTTCGCGTTGCATTTTTCTTCTTTTCAGTTCTTGAACAAAATAAATGTAATCAAAAATATCCTCATTCAGTAATAGCCGTTCAACCGAGAAGGTTGTGTATAGAAGCGTAAAGTTTAATAACGCTGGTTGGTTTACACGCGTTAAATACGACAACGGTTGAACTACAGGTAGAAACCTGTTGGCAGCAGCCGTTAAAACGTATAGTCGTGCTGCATAAGAGAGCCCTAGTGCTGGGCCAAGCTGGTGAAGGAAACAACAAAGGGCGTTTCCCAAACTCTACCCAGGCCGCAATATACAGCCACAAGTGCTGAGCAGGAGAGTGCAAAGGCACATCGAAGAGGAAGAGTGCAAAGGCACATAGAAGCAGGAGAGTGCAAAGGCACACCGGTGCGAAGGCACTTCGGTGCAGAAGCATATCGGTGCGGAGCACTAGGAAGAAGGAGACAAGACAACTCGGTCTTTCCACTGCCATACAACACGCAGGTATACACCGGTGACCTGCGCTGGTTGCAGCTGGCGAAGACGAAAGCAAATCGGAATTCGAGTGGTGCTGGATGTCAGGTAGCAGTAGCATCACATCATATTCTATCGCTACAGTGAGCTTCAGCATTGTATCAACGTCCAGATACATCCAACAAGAACATCTAGAGCAACGAGGATCTACACGGCAGTGCAACGGAGATAGACAACAATTTCAAGGTAGAAGTTTTTTCTTTTCCTTTTGATTGAGTACTGTGTAGTGTTGGTTTCAAATTTTATTTTAAAGTTTAGTTAAAAATTTTAATGTAATGGATGAATCCATGGACGTAAATCCTAGCATGAATCCGATACCCCCACGAACGAAAAAATATCAGGAGAGCTCTTCTGGGCCTTGGATAGTCTTTTTTAGACGTATATCAAAGCCATTAAACATTTTTCAAATTAATAAAGGTTTGACATCACGATACTCTTCAATCAAAGAGATCATAAAAGTAAATAACGATAAAATTCGTGTTGTGGTAAATAATTTGAAACACGCGAATGATATTGTCTCTTCGGAACATTTCAATAAAGAGTATAAAGTTTACATACCCTCCAAAGATGTCGAAATTGACGGTGTTGTTACCGAAGCGAGTCTTTCGGTAGATGATTTACTCAAGCATGGTGTTGGTCGTTTCAAGAACTCTATGCTCGAGGGTGTGAAAATACTGGAGTGCAAACAACTGTACTCAGTAGTTCATGAAGAGGAAAAAAAAGTTTATCGCCCATCAGACTCGTTTCGAGTGACATTTGCCGGGTCTGCGTTGCCGTCCCATGTCTATGTCGATAAAATTCGCCTCCCTGTTCGGCTTTTTGTTCCAAATGTAATGAATTGTACGAACTGCAAAAAATTCGGCCACACAGCTACTTACTGTAGTAATAAACCAAAATGTATTAAGTGTGAAGGGCCTCATAAAGATAATGATTGCAACAAGGAAATTGAAAAATGTATTTATTGTGGGAATAGTCCTCATGATGATATTTCAGTATGCACTGCATTTAAAGTGCACAAAGACAAAATTAAGCTTTCTTTAAAAGCACGGTCTAAGCGCACATATGCAGAAATGCTTAAAACGGTCATTGATGTCCCCCCTTTGGAAACCGAAAACGGGTTTTCAAATCTAGAGGAACCAGAGGACTCTGACTCTGACGAAAATAGTGAAGGTAATTCGTTTATCACTACCCAAGGGTCAGTTAAGAGAAAGAAGTCTTCCTCCAAATTACCAAAAAAGACACCTAAAATTTCATCTTCAAAAAAAGATCCCCGTGTTAAACAAAAAAAGTCAAAACCAAAGACTGTGCCTCCTGGTTTGTCAAATTCACAAACCAATCCAGGATCTAGTACAGAAAAAGATAATAATCCAGTGGGCTCCATTTCACAGCCACCAACAGGATTACTGAAGTTTTCGGAAATTGTTGAATGGATTTTCTCAGCATTCAATATATCTGAACCCTTAAAGACCCTCATAATGGCATTCCTTCCAATAGCTAGAACCTTTTTGAAGCAGTTATCAGCTCAATGGCCTATTGTCTCAGGTTTTGTATCTTTTGATGGATAATTTATCACCCGTCGCAAATGATACAATCACTGTCCTGCAGTGGAATTGTCGAAGCATCATGCCAAAACTTGATTCATTTAAAATATTATTGCATAGTCAAAAATGTGATGTATTTGCTTTATGCGAAACATGGCTTACTTCAAACATAGCTTTAAATTTTAATGATTTTAACATTATACGTCTCGATAGAGACTCTCCGTATGGTGGAGTGCTTTTGGGAATTAAGAAATGCTATTCCTTTTATAGATTAAACATCCCTTCAACTTCTAGTATAGAAGTTGTTGCTTGCCAAATAAACATTAAAGGCAAAGATATTTGCATAGCTTCGGTTTATATTCCTCCAAAAGCACAAGTTGGACAGCAACAGCTTAATGAAATGGTTGAAGCCCTTCCTGCACCACGATTGATTCTGGGGGATTTAAATTCGCACGGAATGATGTGGGGTTCCGTTTACAATGATAGCAGATCATCTTTAATACAAAACATTTGTGACAATTTTAGCATGACGGTATTAAATATGGGTAGCATGACACGGATCCCAAGACCTCCGGCACGCCCAAGTGCATTAGATCTATCTCTTTGCTCAACATCAATTCGACTAGATTGCACCTGGAAAATACTGCCTGATTTACACGGTAGCGATCATTTACCAATCATCATCTCAATTAGCAGTAGCAATTGCATTGCTACTTCCGCTAGTATTCCATATGATTTGACAAAAAATATCGACTGGATTAAATACCAAAGTAGTATCTCTAGTATTTTGAATTCAATGGAAGAGCTCCCTCCACTTGAAGAATATGACTTCCTCATTTGTTCGATTCTGGAGGCAGCAGAACAATCCCAAACTAAACGCTTTCCTGGGCCAACGACTAACAGAAGGCCTCCCAACCCCTGGTGGGACAAAGAGTGCTCAGAGGCTAAACTCGCAAAACAAAATGCTTGCAAGACGTTTCTAAAACGGGGAGGAGGAACTCCTCAGAATTTTGAAAAACTTATGGTTTTAGAAACCAAGTACAAGAGCATACTTCGAGCCAAAAAATGTAGCTATTGGAGACATTTTGTCGAAGGTTTGTCAAGAGATACCTCAATGAGCACTCTTTGGAACACGGCCAGACGAATGAGGAATCGTACCGTGGGCAATGAGAGTGATGAATACTCGAACCGATGGATATTTGACTTTGCTAGGAAAGTTTGCCCAGATTCTGTTCCTACGCAGAGCATTATACGGGAATCTCCTCCAAATAATGGTTTTATTAATAACCCATTTTCAATGATGGAATTTTCTATAGCACTCTTGTCTTGTAACAATAACGCTCCAGGGTTGGACAGAATTAAATTCAACTTGGTGAAGAATCTGCCCAACCTCGCAAAAAGACGTTTGTTGGAATTGTTCAACAAGTTTCTTGAGCAAAATATTGTTCCACCTGACTGGAGACAAGTGAAAGTTATCGCCATTCAAAAACCGGGGAAACCAGCTTCCAATCACAACTCATATAGACCCATTGCGATGTTGTCCTGCATCAGAAAATTGTTCGAAAAAATTATTCTACGACGTCTCGACACTTGGGTCGAGACGAACGGTTTGTTGTCAGATACTCAGTTTGGCTTCCGTAGAAATAAAGGGACGAATGATTGCCTTGCATTACTTTCGTCTGACATCCAAATTGCCTTCGCTCAAAAGCAACAAATGGCATCTGTATTTTTAGACATTAAAGGAGCATTTGATTCAGTTTCCATTGATGTTCTTTCAGACAAGCTTCACCAAAATGGACTCCCAGCGGTTATAAATAATTATTTGCACAACCTTTTATCAGAGAAACGCATGCATTTTTCACATGGCGATTTGGCAACACTCAGAAATAGTTACATGGGTCTCCCGCAAGGCTCATGCCTCAGTCCGCTCCTCTATAATTTTTACGTAAATGACATTGACAGCTGTCTAGTAACCCCATGTACACTAAGACAATTGGCAGATGATGGCGTGGTTTCAGTTACTGGACCCAAAGCTATTGATCTGCATAAACCATTGCAAGATACCCTAGATAACTTGTCCGATTGGGCTGTTCATCTTGGTATCGAATTCTCTGCGGAGAAAACAGAGTTAGTCGTCTTTTCAAGAAAGCATGATCCCGCGCAGCTTCAGCTCCATATGATGGGAAGAATGATCCAACAGGTTTTAACTTTTAAATACCTCGGGGTGTGGTTCGATTCCAAATGCACGTGGGGAGGACACATTAGGTTTCTGATAACAAAATGCCAACAAAGAGTAAATTTTCTTCGAACAATAACAGGATCTTGGTGGGGTGCTCATCCGGAAGATCTAATAAAATTGTATCAGACAACGATACTTTCAGTGATGGAATATGGATGCGTTTGCTTTCGTTCCGCTGCAAACTCTCATATTATCAAACTGGAGCGAATTCAGTATCGTTGTTTGCGAATTGCTTTAGGGTGCATGCATTCGACACATACAATGAGTCTTGAAGTTCTGGCGGGAGTTCTTCCATTAAAAGATCGATTTTGGGAGCTTTCATCACGCCTGCTAATAAGATGTGAGGTGCTGAATCCCATGGTAATTAATAATTTCGAACGACTAGTCGAGCTTCGATCTCAAACAAAATTCATGACAGTATATTTTAACCATATGTCACAGGAAATCAACCCTTCAAGATATATTCCTATCCGTGTCAGCCTCCTAAATGTCCCTGACTCAACTTTATTTTTCGATACATCCATGCAGCGCGAAGTGCGTGGAATCCCGGATCATCTACGTTCGACGGAAATCCCAAAAATATTTTCAAGTAAGTTCAGGCATATTGACTCTGAGAAAATGTTTTACACGGACGGATCGCGAATTGAAGAAGCGACAGGGTTTGGTATGTTCAACAATAATGTTTCGGCCTCATTTAGGCTTCAAGAACCTGCATCTGTTTATATAGCAGAGCTAGCAGCAGTTCAATATAGTTTGAGTGTAATCGTCACATTAATTCCAAACCATTATTTCCTCTTCACAGATAGTCTGAGTGCAATTGAAGCCATTCGCTCAAACATGACTGGCAAGACTGAACCGTTTTTCCTGGGCAAAATAAAACAGTGCCTGAACGACATATTGAACAATAATTATCTAATCACTATAGTCTGGGTCCCGGCTCATTGCTCCATTCCTGGCAATGAAAGAGCCGATATTTTAGCCAAACGTGGTGCTATTGAGGGTGAAATTTATGAGAGACCAATTGCTTTCAACGAATTCTATAGCTCGTCTCGCCAAAGAACACTTGCCAGCTGGCAAGCTTCTTGGGATAAAGATGATCTGGGTCGGTGGATGCACTCAATTATTCCGAAAATATCGACAAAGGCATGGTTCAGGGGACTGGATGTGAGTAGAGATTTCATTCGTGTGATGTCTAGACTCATGTCCAATCACTACACGTTAGATGCACATCTCCTTCGAATTGGGCTCTCCGAGACTAATCATTGTGCTTGTGGCGAAGGTTATCGAGATATTGATCATGTCGTTTGGACATGCGTGGAGTATCGTGATGTCAGATCTCAACTAATAAATTCTTTGCGTACCCAAGGTAGACTATCCAATATCCCAGTTCGAGACATTCTTGCTTGTCGTGACCTTTCATACATGAAACTTATTTATCATTTCATAAAGAAAACTGGAGTTTCAATTTAATAAAGGCCCCTTTCAAGACTTAGTTCTGATCCCAGCTGCGTCCATGAGTTCAACCAATAGCTAAATTAGAATAAAAATAATGTAATGATACAAACAAACTCGAAACAGTTTATGAAATTATTAACAAAATGTCTGAAAATAACAGCTTATTTTATAATTTATAGAAGTTAATCGTTTGGTTCAAATAATATTTCCGAGTAGATTTCATAATTAATGACGAGTTACCTAAGATGATATTTAAGTAATAAGAGAATATGTTTTAATAAATGCAAAACGTTGTGACTATGTTAGAATTAAATTAGGATAAGAATATTATGTAAAAGTGATGCTACGGCGAAGAAAAACTTATGTAAACTGCCTTAAGAAATAAACGTATTTATGAAAAAAAAAAAAATATCCAGTTTCAATTTTTTCGTGATTGCAAAGATTGCAATAGCTGGGTTTGTTTATTTTTATTTGACAGTTCGAACAGCGCTAGTCGAAATCTAGTACCATCTTGTTAGGGTCTCGATCAAGCGGTCGAAAGCGATACGTAATGCCACAGTTCAGTCGAATCGACTTCGAAAATAATCGTTTCGAGAAACTCGATTCGAGATGCATAATGTCAGCCCTGATCAGTCTCTCGATTCCACTCTCTATTGCGACATTAATCTGTTTTCGATGCTCTCCCGCAAACCAGCAAACGATTCAGAAATGGATGTTAGTTTCTCCATATCCTTCTTCATATCGCTAATGAACGAATGAACATCGTTATCGACAATACTAGATACAACGTTACCTTCTAAACATTCTGCACATTTAAACAATAACGCCGGTAAATCCGCTACCCAATTAGCAATAGCTCGGGTAAGGCCAGAACAGCGCTGGTGAAATAGATTCTCACAAACCAAACATTTAATTCCAACATCTGATATGGCTATATTCTCCCCACACTTCTTGCATTCCCCCATGCTTCATTAACAAACCAAGCGGCCCGACACACACAAGAGGAGAACAAATCACAGAACAAAAGACGGTGCAAAAACAATACAATAATCATTCAATAAATTACGGAACGACGCCGCTTTCTTTGGGCGAACGTCGCACGGTAATTTCGACACTTTTATCAATACAAATAGAAGCATGCACAGAACACACTACTTATCTGTATTTAATACAATTCAAGCACTAATTCAGCACACAAGTTTTCACGAAAAGGAAATTATTTCACACAATTTTGGCAATTTGATTCTGCACTAAAGACGCACAAGTTGTCATGTTCGCCATTAACACACACGAGAAAACCGACTTACCTCCACAAAAATAACTTTCACTTAATTTTCATCGCGACAACATATATGTTTTTATGCACTAATCGCATCTAAACTAAATTATCTAGACATTGTCAGGATAGATTTTTGATCCATGCTTTTGAAAGCGAGATTTTCAATGAACAAGTTGAAAGCTGCCGTTTTCAGCTATGCAACTCTTCCCTCAGAAAAAAGACTTTCCCGACCGCTAAAGTCAAACAATCATTCTGGAATTTTCACAGAATAATCTAAACTAAATTTCTAAGAGATTGTCTGTTGGGTTTTTTGATATTCGTCACCGTTTCTGAGAAAATCAGATTTGAAGCGTGAAAATAGTTCTTTAAAACGCCCTAAAACACACTGGCCTCAGCCCTTAATTGGTATAATCTGATCTTGTGTCATGCAAGCTCGGAATTCCATGTTATGTCGTTTCCCCATGAGAAATTGACAACTACCTCTGGATAAATTTTGAGTGCTTAAGATTAATTTCTAATTTATATTAGATGAACTCGATTGATAATGAGAAATAGTTTATCGCTTCAACCGAAATCGCAGAATGGTAGAGAAACTTAACGCTAAAAAACTGCTTGCATAAAAAACTTGAACACAAGCTTGGCGAAGAGAAGCTTAATTATCGAAATCGCAAGTATGTACAAAGATATAATTGCATATATTTGGGATAATGGTGTAATTTCGTCGGTCATAAAACAAATGCAAATCAAGACAAATGAAGTTCGGTGTTGATTCGGATTGATTGAACTTTTTGATTGTAGATCATTAGAAATTTGGGTTGCCTTGTTCCACGTCAATGGCTCGAACAACCCCATGGGGCTGATCCTTGTAGTTTTTATTTTGAATTTTGTCTTTCAAAAATGACATTAAGTGTGAAATAAACACTTGAACCGCGATGGTATCGTGTTTAAGCACTTCTGAAATCACAATGAAACTTAAATATTTAAGCTCTCCTGATTTTCTATAATAAATTTCAAACGGATGAATGGTTGCTTGATCATTGCTCCAATAGACACTATTGAACAGCATCCGGAAGCACAAACGAAAAATTTTCTGAAAAATCACAAACAATTACAATTTCTCCTATCTTTAAATTAGATTTTGCCTTTTTAAGAAAATCAGATTGCTGATTTTTAATAAAATCATGAGTCACAAATTTTCCTAATTTTTCGAAAAATATGCAGCAAATTCTTCCACTGGTTTGACAAATTTCTCTAGATCACATCTGTCAGTAGAAACCCATTGTTCAAATCTTATCTCAATCAAATCACGTTCCTCGAAATTGTCTGAAACGCGACTCTCCAGATCTTGTGTCGCTGGACAACTTTTGCATTCACGGAGGTAGCAGGATCTTCTCGATGAGTCACATAATAAATAATAATTCTTATCATCATACTTGAAATATTTTTCAACTGCATGCATCATTAATGAAACATTCTCATGGATTGTGCAAACACATATGTTATGTGAACCAGAACTTCAAAGCAACTTGTAGTGTTTTGGTCTTAATGCTGCAAATGTACTAAATCCAATATATCGATCTCGAAATTCCTCCTTATAACCCAAATAAATTTCTTTCAATGATGAATAAAGCAATCGTTTTTGTTTGCGTTCACACTTACCATTCATTCTGACTGTGACGCAATCTCTTGATCCCGGCATTACTCTGCTGACGTCATCGCTGTTGAAATATTGAAGTACCTCGTTTTCTACCGTTTCGTTCCTTCTGCGTTCCGTTTAATTCATGGCTTTTTTCGTCCGTTGATTCTTGCCTCCGACACAATGTATTTGTTCGCTTTGAATTGGGTGGCTATTTTCTCCTTTGACCACGAGTTTGGCAAGACTGACAACAAACGCACTTTTCATTCCTAGTGCAATCAGGCTTAGCATACTGCTCTATCATTTTAGTAATCACTTCATACAACTCTGCTGCTTTCGTTTTAAGTAATTCTGGATCTTCTTCATCCGCCGGGAACCCAAATATTTGCTTTTTTATACCTCTTGATATATCCAAATATTTTTCTCGAGGATAATTAACATTCCGGGTTTTCTCGTTGATATCGGAGACGCGTTGATTCCTGCGATGCCCTTGTTGAAGAGTTCAATGTTGTGTGCTCTTGATTACTCCGCCGCGACTGATGCTGAGTTGATTGCAGCTGCTGAAGGTACTTCCTCTAAATCGTATCGTAATCGTATCAATTTAACCTTGCACTTTTGAACTTCTAATTTTCCAATTATGGTTTCTGTTAATTGGAAAAATTTTCCGAAACACACAAAACCAGGAAAAGGTTTACAACACTTAGGGAAAACCATATTGTAGTATTGTAACTGTTTCGAAAGAGATTTGTTGTAAACTGATATCTGTTCTACGATGCATAGCTATTTATATGTGAAACAGGTAGAATTTAGGTAAGCAATTCGCCGGTACGTACGTTGGTTGTAAACAGTAGGTAGTCAACTGGCACACCTCTTTGATTCTTCATGTGTTTATTCGTTTTGACGTAGTTACGTTAGTTCTACTGTTTAAATGATTATCTTTCAACGAGAACTTTCGAATATCTGTAACGAATATCTGCCATCAATCTGGTTTTTATAACAGCTTTAAATAAAAATTAGGGGACGGGTATAGCGTGATGGGTAAGTCGATGCCTTTCACGCAGCCCGCCTTGGTTCGATTCCCAACCCCGCGCATAGGGTCAGAAAGGTTTTCTGGCCCGAAGAGGCGAATGACATTAATGTTAAAACCTCTATAATGGAAACAAAAAATAAATAAAAATTATCTAAAAAAAACTAAAACCCTGATTTTTTTATATAACGTTTTTTGATTATTTTGTTATTATTGAGCAAAAAATAAAACATTTTTTTCAGTGTGTATTTTTTTAGAGTACCCAATCGATTCGCTACAACTTTTTCCCAAACGCCATTTTTGTACAATTAATGATTTCCGAGTTACAACGATTTGAAAAAGGCAATTTTTGTGAAAGCAAAACTACATACGCCCTTTTAAAAAATCAGTCGTGAGTCGGATTGACCTCTTCATCGGTTCAAAACTTATGCCATACTGAAGCCATGTGCAAAGTTTCATCCAAATCAGATAAGGTCGAGTCTGATGATCTGATAAGCATTTCTGGAATTGCTCAACATTTGATATGTTTATTACACACCTTGAGAGTGAGTTTTTTGTCATACGTGAAACCCAAGTATTTTGCTTGATCAGACCATGTCAATTCCAAGCCATTCAATTTGGTAATGTGATCATTGTTCGGTCGGTGTTGAACAGTCGTTCGCACCGCACGAGAATAGCTCTTGGCTCCTGGGATTTTTTTCTTGATACCTATAGTTTCATTGATTCAACGCTCCAGTCTTTCTCCAGGCTACATGAATCACTAACAGTTTATTTGAAGACTAACAATTAGTCAGCCTTTCTCAAGGCTATACAAAGAGTGATATTCTAATATAATCAGTCTTTTTCAAGACTAAAAAATTAATCAGCCTTTTTTAAGGCTAGCCATGCAAAGAATTATCAAGACTCAACCAAACTAGAAGTCTATTCGAAGACTAATTTAGCCTAGTTAATTTAATTTCAACTTGCATTCATTTCAAAAATGCCTGCGTCCAACCGGAAAGGCAAACAATTCAATACGGAATAAATCACAATCCGTTATTCAATTTTTGCCTTTCTCGTATAGAAAGGTTATGCAATCACTTGAAAAACCGACTAGTGAAAATTGGCCCGGAAGGCCAAGTGTCATATACCATTCGACTCAGTTCATCGAGCTGAGCAATGTCTGTATATATATATATATATATATATATATATATATATATATATATATATATATATATATATATATATATATATATATATATATATATATATATATATATATATATATATATATATATATATATATATATATATATATATATATATATATATATATATATATATATATATATATATATATATGTGTGTGTGTGTGTACGAGTCAAATAATTTCACTAGGTTTTCTCGGAGATGGCTGAACCGATTTTGACAAACTCAGATTCAAATGAAAGGTCTCGTGGTCACATACGGAATTCCTGAATTTTATCCGGATTCGACTTCCGGTTCCGGAGTTATAGGGTAAAGTGTGTTCAGTATTGTACACCGTCACTTAAACCGGCGAAACAAAAACCTGTTTTAATCCACCTAGTGGTGTAATGATGCCTTTCTCATATCAATCATACTATCATATATAATACTGTAGTATTCTTCAAAATTATTTTTCTTCGATTCTTACAAGAATAACCGAAATAGATTTGTTCGACCGTCTACTGATAAAAACTATCAATTGGAAAAGATTTGAGGTCGATTTAGAAAACTTTTTACGATTTTTCGCTCTTTTCAGTGATGGTATAAAATTTTTAACACACTTTACCCTATATTTCCGGATCCGGAAGTCGGATCCTGATGAAATTTAGGAATAACGTATGGGATCACAGGACCTTTCATTTGAATCTAACTCTGTGAAAATCGGTTCAGCCATCTCCGAGAAAAGTTAGTGCAAAAAACGTTACATACACACACATACACACACAGACATTTTGCGTACTCAACGAACTGAGTCGAATGATATATGGCACTCGGCCCTCCGGGCCTCGGTTCAAAAGTCGGTTTTCACAGTGATTGCATAACCTTTCTATATGAGAAAGGCAAAAAAAAATTTTCTTCGATTCTTAAAAGAATAACCGAAATCGGTTTTTGACCGTCTACTGATTAAAACCATCAAATTGGAAAAGATTTGAGGTCGAGAACATGTTTTAAGGTTTTTCCCCATTTTCAGTGATGGTATACAATTTTTGACACATTTTACCCTATATTTCCGGATCCGGAAGTCGGATTCGCATGAAATTCAGGAATGACGCATGGGACCACAGGACCTTTCATTTGAACCTAAGTTTGTGAAAATCGGTCGCGCCATCTATGAGAAAAGTTAGAACACATATTTTCTTTTTTTTGCACATTTTTCCACATAACTCCCGAAGTCGGATCCGATTAATATTCAGGAATTTTTTATGGGACCTCAAGACCTTTAATTTGAATCTAAGTTTGTGAAAATCGGTCCAGCCATCTCTGAGAAAAGTTAGTGCACTTATTTTCACATATTTTTGCACATTTTATCCCATAATTCCGGAACCGGAAGTCGGATCCAAATAATATTCAGGAATTTTGTATGGGACCACAAGACCTTTCATTTGAATCTAAGTTTGTGAAAATCGATTCAGCCATCTCCGAGAAAAGTTAGTGCAAAAAAACGTTAAAAACGTTGAACCGACTTTGATTATACCGGTTCTCGGGTTCCGATGCCGGAAGTGCATATAATAGTGAACCCACTTCGTTTTCTTAATGTTGACCTACGCAATCAAAGCACTGTTTTATTCTGTATGTTATACTAGTTAATGCATAAAAAATCTCTTGGTTTTTTTTAAATCGAAGAGAAAATTTTTGAATAGAATACCACAATATTATATGTACATAAGGAAGGCATCATTACACCACTAGGTGGATTAAAACAGGTTTTATTCTAATAACATTCACGATCTTATAGAATCTGAATGTGAAAATAAAAGACAACGGACGGATTTCCCTTCCGTTGATTCTATGCCGTCTAACAATATTTACGAGATTCTTCCTGAATCTGATTGTAGCGACATAGAAGAAAATTCTTCTAAAATTCGCAAAATGGACGCTTATCGTTCAGGGCAGAAACAACAATCTACTCCTCCAGTGACGGTGATGATTTCCGACTTCAAAGCATTCCGTACTGAACTTTATACTTTTCTCCCGGAAGAAAAAGTCTCATTTCAAATAGGACGAAGAGGAGAATGTCTAATGATACTTCTAAACCAACCTCTGGAATTTCCCATGAACTTTACCTAATACACTTCAATCGAAGTGATATAAACAATTTGAAAACTTTAGAAAAAGTACGTTTTATTTTCCAAATTAAAATTCATTGGGAACATTATAAACGGCATAATGGTATTGCAAACTCAACGCAATGTCGTCGTTGTCAAGGCTTCTTTCATGGTACCAAAAACTGTCATATGGACATACGGTGTTTGAATTGTGGTAAATCGCATTCGAAAGACGTTTATCCAATGAATGAAAAAACTGATAAATTTTTATGTTCTAATTGTGAAATCAGAAATCATAAATCCAATTATACGAAAGGAAACATTTTTAAACGCTCGTTCGCTTAAACAACAAGTCAAATCAACGACCTTAAATTTACAGAACTTACCTGAAAATAAAAAAAACGATACAAATGCCACGCCTAATTCTTCTAAGGCACGTATTTCATTGAAATTAAAACATAAAGCAGGTACGCCTTCCAGTTCGTCTTCTAACGAAAACAATTTATTGACAGGTAGATCGACTTCGTCATCTTCTTCTTCGAATGGCAGTTACACTAGCGTAACCGGTAGACATCCACCTACCAATATTCCAATGCCATTCGAGTGAAGATGAATTTTATAATTTTCTCAAAGTTCACAAAATTAATATTGCCATTATGATAAAAGCATTTCGTGAACCAAATGTCAAATTGAAAAGCAATCCACATTATGTAGTTCATCGATTTGATAAATTTACTGGAATGGGTGGTTAGGTTGCCATTTTTGTAAAACGGCAAATTAAACATCGAATTTTACTTTATTTCAATACTAAAGTTATTGAAAGCTTGGGAATCGAAGTTGAAACCATTCATGGAATTTATTTCATCGCTGAAGTATATTTGCTATTCCAATGCATCAGTGAATAATTAAATTTCTTTAAAGGCGATTTACAAAAACTCACAAGATATGGACCGAAATTTTTCGTAATAGGGGACTTAAATGCAAAGCATGTCCAGTGGAATTGTTTGTCACATAATATTATAAGCAAATTCCGACAAAAATCGATGTAATTTTCAATTGAATCGATTCGCCATCTGTATTAGTTAGTAAGTTAGTATATAAGTTCCTTTTCCCCATTACACAATACAAGTAGTGCTACAATTTTCCATACAACAAAATCACAGAATTGTCGAAGTAAATGATGTCTTCATGGTAATAACCAAATCATGTATATAATATTACTGAAAAGTCACCACTTGTGACTGAACACCCAATTTAAATCTTAATAATTTAATTTCATCTCATATTCCAATAAATAGTTATTTTAAAAAAAATATGACTATTGTTTGGTTTAACAAAAGAAGCTCTTGGCTTATGAGGAAAGATAATTATTACAGATAATCAAGAAAGATAATTTTGACAGATAATGACTGAAAATATTTAAGCTTCTTTGTAGGCGACTGCAGAGTACTATTTGATTTCTACCTGTGGCTAACATACTTGTGTCGTCACAGAATAGCGATTTCTGACAATCAACTTGTAGATTCAGAAAATCAGAAGTAAAAATATGATACAAGACTGGAGCTACGCTCGAACCTTACGAAACAATTATTCGTACGGGTAGCAATTCAGATTTACAATTCTAATAGATAACCTGTAGAGTACGATTCGTTAAATAATTTTGAATCAATCGGATCAAATAAATAGGAATTTGGTTTCCAACATTGTTTTTTTCAGTGAAAAATGCTCTTTCATGTAAGACATTTATTAGCTATGTATATTAACATAATGTATTGCTGTCTTCTAGCGTGTTAAAACTAATTCAGCTGCATAATCGGGAAGATGGAGTACACTCACGTTGGTTGTTACTATATTCGATAATACTGTTACAGGATCAGACGTTATAAGAGATCGTTTGAATACATCCTCTAGATTCACTAAACGATTGAATTTCTGTGGATGGAACTGCCTATACTTGCGAATTGATTTATTTCGACTCTCTTGTGCTTCGTTACTGTACATTAATTGCTATCTGTTTGGTTCCCTTGCGATTGATTCGTGAGCAAGAAGGCTGGATAATCTGGAACAACAATTATCTTTCATCTGTTTCCCTTTGCTGCCCAAAATAAAAATCTTTCAAAAGGAAAACACGGAACTAACAGCAGGAAGTGGACAAAGTAAATGCAGAAATTGCAGAACTTTCATCCACAGTACTGGGGAAAGTATTTGTATCAACGAAGCTAGTGTTCTGCCTGAACGATACGAACGTGTTGAACGACATAACAGGCATACATTCCCAAGCTTGGTACAAATGCAAGCGCCCAGGAAAAGCTCTGAATTTTTCAAGAACTGAAACAAATGAGAATAATCCAAACAAATATCAATTTGGAATTTCGCCTCTACACGCTATGATTCGATCTATGGAACTTTTGCTAAAAGTGAGTTATTGTTTGCACATTGAGAAACCGACATAGCGCGTGTCCCGACAAAATCAGCATGTCAAGGAGCAAGAGACAAACATACTAACGGCATTAAAAGAGCAGCTAGGGTTACGTATTGGCAAAGACATCATATTAACAAGATATCCAGCTCTCACTTTTCTAGAATAAATCATTGACAACATCCTTTTTTGCGAGCATGGTGCCCTCAGGTGAGTCCGCATCGAATCTCGTACATAGAAGTAGAGAAGAGAAATGTCATATTCTTGCGCGCAAAATTAGCAGGACTGCGCCCCCACACAATTGACATGATATGTTGAATGTGATGCCGTGCGATGGCGTTCCTATACTGAAGATTGATTTCGCTCCAAGTTGACAGGGTCTGGCATTTGTGAACCATTACCTGGAGGCGGCAACTCGAATGATGGTATCTGGGCCCGTAGATTTTTCAAAGAATATAACACAGTAGCGCGAATCATTGAGTTAAATGGAAATATACTTGAACGGTTTTTTATAATGGATGGATGGTATGCTCTGTCGCCAACCGTGCATAAACTTCTGGTGCATGGGACTGCAATTATAAAACATGCTTTGCTTCCTATTGGTATGTACAGTAAGGAAGCGCAAGAGAGTCGAAATAAATCAATTCGCAAGTATAGGCAGTTCCATCCACAGAAATTCAATCGTTTAGTGCATCTAGAGGATGTATTCAAACGATCTCTTTTAACATCTGATCCTGTAATAGAATTATCGACTAGAGTAACAACCAACGTGAGTGTATTCCATCTTCCCGCATATGCAGCTGAATTAGTTTTAACACGCTAGAAGACAGCAATATTTTATTTCAATATATAGCTAATAAATGTCTTACATGAAAGAACATTTTTCAATGAAGAAACCCAATGTTTGAACATAATTTAAAAAATTTAAAAAATATCTCCTCCGCCATTTTTTATACAGGGTCCGGCACTCAAAGTGTAACCAATGAAAAAGGCCATAAATTCAGTTTGGAAAATTACTTTTACTTAATTCAAAGTACAAAATGTGTAAAAATAATACAAAATTCAGAATCAATTCACTTTTGCTCGATATGACCACCTTTTACCTTGACTATGGCCTTGAGACGGTCAAAAAACGACTCGCAAGCTGCCGAATGTGACTTGCAGGTATTTAGGCCCACTCGTGGACAATAACTTTTTTCAGCGCCTCAAGACTGGTGTATCTTTTAGTTCGGACTTTGCTCTCCAAAATGGCCCAAAGAGAATAATCTATTGGATTCGCATCTTGTGAATTCGAGAGCCATTGTGTGGACGTGATGAAGTTCGGAACGTTGTTTTTCAGCCATTTTTGGTTCACTCGAGCTTTGTGAGACGGTGCCGAGTCCTGCTGAAACGTCCATGGTCTGCCACCGAAATGTTTGTCTGCCCACGGCTTCAAAGCAACCTCCAGAATACTTTCCCGATAATATGTCGCATTTACCTTGACGCCAGGCTCGATGAAAACGATTGGAGAGCGCCCATCTGCGGTTATAGCGGCCCAAACCATTATCTGTTGCGGGTGCTGCCTCCTGGTGGCCGATCGATGACTCAAACTCTCGTATGAACGGTCGGTCAAGTAAACCCTATCGTTTTGAGAGTTTACGAATTGCTCAAATGGAAAAATTTTCTCGTCAGAAAATACAATGTTCGGAAATTGACCGCTTTCGGCCAAACGAAGCAACTCCTTCGCTCTCTCAAGTCAAAATTTTTTTTTCGCGTTCACTTTTGGCAAAATGATTTCTTGCGCTTGTAAACAATACAACTCCGAACTGTCATTTAGCAAATTTCTAGAGAGCTGATGCCCGTGCGTTAGCTGCGCGAGCGGTCTGAAGTTGGTTACACTTCGAGTGCCGGACCCTGTAACCATGCTCGAAAGTATTTTCTATCAAATGAAAGAAACCGATTTTTTTCATTTGCTCCAATGTTAGATATAACAGTTTAAAAATAATCTGTTTTTAAACTAGTTTTGCTCATAACTTCGGTTCAGAAAACGCTACCTGAATGCGCTAGTCATGAAAAAATTGGTTTCAACAAACTCTAAAAGATATTCAAAGACACCAAAATCGAGAATTGAAAATTAAGAACACTAGAGCAAAAAATCTGATTTTTTAGGAACACCCTAAGTTGCTCTATTAAAATAGCTGTAACACTAAAACCGTTAGAGATACTGCAATAGTGTTTTCGGCGAAGTTGCTTGATGTATGTTTTCTTACAATTTTGCCGAAGGATGCAGTCCTCTATCTCAACACATACGGAAAATAATTTTTAGATCACCCTAATAATTACAACCACCCTAATACCATATGCTTCAGAATATGGCTTATCTTCCACTGATCATTTGTTCTGAAGACATCATAGCTCTAAAGTATATGGTTAAGCCACAAATGTTTTTGTCCCCCTAAATTGTGGATCCGGACCACTGTGCACTGTGTGAAAGTCTTAATTTCGAATTAAGAGAAATAAATAAAACTTTAAAGAAGAACAAAAGAAAAAAATTTATTATTTTCTAATTGTAAAAAAGGAAACACCCCCATAATCATCGACGCACGCCGCTCGGACTGCGCGGCAATATAGGCTATTCGGGTATATAGGCTATTCAATAGTTTCAAAAATCAGTGTAGACGTCTTTGAGAAATCGTAGTGCGAATTAAATTTGTTGGTACCTTCCAAATCGAAAACTGAGTATCGCTGAAACTGAAATAAGTTTATTTAGTTATCGTAAACAAAATCCAAATTTGTAAACCCGATAAACCTGATTAATGTATGTGAAACGGACATTTTTATACTAATTGCCATGTATCTCCTAAACCGGAAGTTGGATCTGACTAAAAAGCAAGATGTTTTATAGGATTTTAAGACATTTCATTCGAATTTTAGAACGGTTCAGACTTACTTTAATAGTGCACATCCTGTCTTCGGAACATGACTGAACGAATTGTAAATTTCCAGGATATTCGATCTTGAGCCCGTAGAAAGCCTTATTACCCCATCTATCTCCACGAATGAATCTAGGCCATTAAATTATAGAAAAAATGATTGTGCTGCTTTACTTGAATTCTTGCAAAACGTTAACTGGAGTGCTTTGCAAGAGATCGACAACGCAAATGAAATGGCATCCGTTTTCTGTAACAAAATAACTCAGTGGTTAAGCTCAAATTTGGCTTTTGTAACACGGCTAATAAGTCCTCCTTGGAGCAGAGCTTTGCTTCGTTAACTGATGTCTATAATTTTGTCGTGAATACGACTTACTTTACTATGGGGCGCCTTTCCAAAATTTACCCTGTACAAGAATGGGCAGAACTTTATCGCGAATATCGCTTGAATATTAACCCAACATCATAATTTTTTCTACAAGCTATCGGAAATATGATCAGGAATTTGTGATTAAATTTTCAACAGCGTTAGATAACCATAAATAATTTAAAAACAAAGTATTCTAAAACTTTTGGAAATAATGAGGAATATTCATCGCGCTTGCTTGTCTTTTTCGCTTCCGAACGACGGTTTTGAGGTAGTCAAGCACATATCACTTCCGATTATCTACTGGACGATTTTGAAAAGTAAACTTTGATTCAAAATCGTTCATTTCTTCTAATGCTTAAAACGGAACTGTATGTCGAGGTGATGTTTTCCCACCAACATCAGTAAGAACAAACCAAGTATAAAGCGTGAAACGCTCAGGTCGTGCTTTCATTTGGTCTTCGATCCAAGAGCGATTACGTCACAGCTGCCAGTCATTTGCATTGGTGAAAAAGCAAAGCTGGAGATCATTACACAAAATCAGCCATTCTAATGGCTCTAAAAGTTTTCTAAAGAACTATTAGGGTTTCTTGCTCGCAAATCGAAGGGAAATATCCTCAGCTTAGTGCAAATCTAGAACTGTTTGATTTGATTTTTGCACTTTTCGCTGTGTGAAATTCACAGTAATCTAGATCAAGTGAAGCCTTCTTTGTTTTTGCGAAAAATGTGGAAAAGGGGAATGCTTGTATAATTCATACAATTGATCAACTAATTGATATTCGGAAGTGCTAAGGAACTTGTCAGTTGTTTTCGTATTCACGACATCCAGTTATGTCTCTGACATTACCCACCCACCTTTTTACTATCGGGCGTAGTGGTTTCAAATGTTCGAGCTCATAGTCCTCAGACCATAGATTCTTTGCATAATCGATAAGTTTTCTGCAAATTCAGCGAACTGGCGATATTGAACGTTTTAAACAGCAAACTGGACCAATTTTCTGTTAGATAATCTGTTCCGTAGTTTCAACCGGTTATCATTCTTAGGTTGAAACAGTTCCTCTCTTTTTTCCCTTTCTCTATAGGTTTTCGAGCGGTGCCTCGGAGCCCCATAGTGCTATATATCATTTGACTCAATTCGACCTGACCGGAAATTGTTCGTGTGTTCCATTTCTCAGAAATGGCAAAACCGATTTTAACAAGCCTAGGGTCGTTTGAAAACTAGTAATGGGCCATTGATCAAGTTCAAATATCAAGGCTGTAACTTTTGGTTCTGGAGATATGATGGTATTGTTTTTTTACTGCTCAAGTTTCTTGGTGATGGCTTAACCGATTTTAATATTAATCTCGTTTGAAAGTTCAGAACTGATTGGCTCAAATAGCACTTTCCCACAGTTATTTGAAGATTTGTGGTTTCAGGCTCGTTTAAAAGTTACTATTGGGCCATTGATCAAGTTCGACGATTAAATGACTGCGACTTCTGGTTGCGGAGATATAGTGGTATAAGTGATGATGATGGTATAAGTTTAAGCATCAGGAGAAAAGTGCCTATGCAAAATTTGTGCTAAATAAAATATGGGTAAAAGGTGCTGCGCGGTGGTTAAAGTATAAAAATTTTCGTCCTTGAAAAATTACCAAGGAATTTTTCGATTTCTGAAATTTCATGTACCCACTCCCCCCTTATGGTGATTTTTCAAGATCTATGAGAATTCCACTGAGTGGACTAGGAATGATTTTTAGATTAGCATCACTCTTCTCATACAAATAGGCAACGCAAATATCAAGATCTTGGTTTGAGAAATGATACCGAGTATGTGACATATACACACGGAAAGAAATCTGTTACTGCTGTCATGATTGGAAAATCATGAAACCAATAATTTTAATTTATGAAATCATAAGCAATTTCTCTTCTCCCATGAAAATTATTCATGGTTCGAAAATGCGTTACCTGAAGAATGCATTTCTTTCAAAGCTCGTAACTCTAATTTTCTACCCGTATATCACTTTGGACCTTCTGCCTCAAGTGATGTGATAGATTAATAGATTAATGGTAAAGCAAAAATCATACATTGAAAAGCAAGACCTACTGAAAATGTTTACTTGATCCTGAAGCATGTTATTCAATAATCGTGTTGTTTTACCAACATAACATAAAAATAAAGATAATGAACAGAAAATTGACATCATAAGAGACTTAGCACGGCTACGCTTTTCATTTGACAAACATCAATATTACATTTTGTTTGAATGTATTCTTACATATTTGATGTGACCGTTGTAATATTCCGATAGGTAGCATTTAATTCGATTGTGAATTTGGAACACCATCTAACAAAAAATATTTTGTTCAACCACATTGATTAATTTGTTTCATAGATATAACAACACAAGCTCTATTGATTCACCTAAATATTATAAATAAGACTATTTTTTTTGCAAGAATTTGACATAGAGTTTCTTTGAGGTTTGATTCACACTTGTTTTTTTCATGCAGTTCGTTCAAGTGTTTAAATTCTGAAACACAAAATCAACACTGAAGCAATGACCGCAAGTATACACGTTATTGTATGCGTCGTCGTTTTTCAAAACAGAATATTTTAATTTTAAAAGAAGTTCGTCCTGCTTTGTACTGAATTTATGTTGCAAAAATAACCATCGTTGCAAAAACACATAACGCCTGAATTAATGTTTCAAAAATTACCATCGTAGCAGAAACATGCTTGAAGTTATACTGAACAACGTCAAATGCGTTACGTCTAAATTTCAGCGAAATCAATACGAATGAATCATGATCCGAGAAATTTTATGCATTGTGTATTATCATAACATGAAAATATATTATTTTCCCCAAATAATGACTCGTTTTGCTCATTACTAGAACCGGAATTTTGTCCGTGCACTGAAGCACGCTTCTGTGATTTACTCGAATCAATCTGAATTAATTGATGTCAAAAATGAGCATAAATTAAAGTCAGAAATTATTCAATAAAAAGATAAAAAATATTTTTTCATGAGACTGTTTTGAAGGAAGAGAAAGGCATTATTCAGCTTCGATTCGAGACCATTAACAGATTTTGATAACGAATATACTTTGCTTAGTATATCAGTGCATAGTTTCATCACAGTGTTTAGTGTAGTTTGTTTTTTTACGATAGTCGAAACACATATATTTCAATCCGAGATTTTAAGCATCAAGACCAAACAAGCACTGCTAAGATCAGAGCATTTCAAATTAAGCACTTGATTACAACCACCGAAACAATATATACGATCAGATTCAGAAGTAACGCTCTTTTTTTAATAACTATTTATTGGAATATGAGTTAAAATTAAATTATTAAGATTTAAATTGGGTGGTCAGCCACAAGTGGTGACTTTTCGACTTTTCAGCATCATTATATATATATATATATATATATATATATATATATATATATATATATATATATATATATATATATATATATATATATATATATATATATATATATATATATATATATATATATATATATATATATATATATATATATATATATATATATGATTTGGTTATTACCATGAGGACATTATTTGCTTCCGCAATTCTGAGATTTTTTGTGTAGGGAAAATTCTAAACCTACTTGTATCGTGTAATGGGGAAAAGAAACTTATACACTAACTTATTAACTAATATTTGCTTATAATATTATGTCACATTACATCTAATGGTTCTAATTTGTGAGTCTGTGTAACTCATTTGTACTAAACCATGGAGGACGCTTCAAAATCATTTTCAGCTCGTACGGGTAGCAATTCAGATTTACAATTATGATAGCTAACCTGAAGAGTACGATCAGTTAAATAATTTTGATCAAATAAATAGGAAACTGGAAATCAGACATTTTTGCTATTAAACCTTTGTGCCAAACACTGTCGAATGCTTTTTCTATGCCTAGAAGAGCAACTCCAGTGGATAACCCAGAAGATTTATTTGCTTTTATCATGTTCGTTACTCTGACAAGTTGATGAGTAGTTGAATGTTCATGACGAAATCCAAACTGCTCTGGTAGAAAAATTGAATTCTCGTTTATGAATTCATCATGAGACATCATTCTCAACAAGATAATTTTTTCAAAAAGTTTACTGATAGAAGAAAGTAAGCTAATTGGTAGATAACTTGATGTTTCTGCTGGATTTTTATCAGGTTTCAATATAGGAATTACTTTAGCGTTTTTCTATCTTTTTGGGAAGTAAGCTAATGAAAAACACTTGTTGAAAATTTCAACCAGGAGTCTCAAGGCAACATTGGGAAGATTTTTAATAAGAATATTAAAAATTCCATCATTACCAGGAGCCTTCATGTTTTTGAGTTTCCTAATAATTGATTTAATTTCATCAAAATTCGTCTCAATAATGTCATCGTGTGATAACATTTGGGTTGAAATATGCTCATATTTCAGTGAGACTTCATTTTCAATAGGACTCACAACGTTCAAATTAAAATTGTGTACATTCTCGAACTGCTGAGCAAGTTTTTGAGCTTTTTCGCCATTTGTAAGAAGTATTTGATTTTCTTCCTTGAGAGCAGGAATTGGTTTCTGAGGTTTCTTAAGAACCTTAGAAAGTTTCCAGAAAGGTTCAGAATATGGTTTAATTTGTTCAACTTCTTTAGCGATATTTTCATTTCACAAAAGAGTAAATCTATGTATAATTTCTTTTTGTAAATCCTTAACTATGTTTTTCATAGCAGGGTCACGAGAACGTTGATATTGTCGTCGACGAACAATCTTCAACCGAATGAGCAGTTGAAGATTGTCATCGATGATAAGAGAATTTAATTTAGTTTGAGCTTTTGGAACTGAAAGATTTCGTGCTTCGATAATGTAATGATTCAAATTATCAATTGCTGTGTCGATGTCCGCAGAACTTTCTAAAATAGTTTCATGATCCACATGATTTTCAATGTGAGATCTGTAATCCAACCAATTAGCTCTATGATAGTTGAACATAGAACTAATTGGAATAATTATAGCTTCGTTGGAAAGTCTGAATGTTACAGGCAGATGATCTGTGGCAAAGTCAGCATGTGTAATCGGTTCGCTACGAATGTTACTTTGATCCGTTAGAACAAGATCAATTGTAGACGGGTTTTTCACGGAAGAGAAACAAGTAGGATTACTGGGATGAAGAACTGTGAAGTAACCAGCTGAGAGTTGATTATGAAGAATTTTACCATTACTGTTATTTTGTCTACAATTCCACTGGACATGCTTAGCATTTAAGTCCCCTATTACGAAAAATTTCGGTCGATATCTTGTGAGTTTTTGCAAATCGCCTTTAAAGAAATTTAATTGTTCTCCGGTGCATTGGAATGGCAAATATGCTCCAGCGATAAAATAAATTCCATGAATGGTTTCAACTTCGATTCCCAAGCTTTCAATAGCTTTAGTATTTTTTTTCATAAATACGTTTATTTCATAGGCAATATACATAAGGTTTTCTTCGCCGTGGCATCCACAATACATAGTAGTTTAAACCTAATACATTTCGAATATCATATTAGTATGTTGGTACTCATTAGTTAATCTAAACACTGTTTTTATCAAGCGAGTTGCTATTTTAAATTACATTAAATAAAATACATTTATTTTGTACATGATCTTATAACTATTTCAGGATTGTTTGTATCAGTTCACCACTTATATTCAATATCCTATAGTTGGCTATTGGTTGAACTCATGGAAGAGAAAACAGTCTAACATAAAATAAAATTTAAATTGGAACTCCAATGGATTTAATGAAATGATAAAGAAGTTTCATGTATGGAAGGTCACGACAAGCAAGAATGTCGCGAACTGGGACATTGGATAGTCTACCTTGGGTACGCAAGGAATTTATTAGTTGAGATCTGACATCACGAAACTCCACGTATGTCCAAACAACATGGTCAATATCGCGGTAACCTTCGCCGCAAGCACAATTATTAGTCTCGGAAAGTCCAATTCGAAGGAGATGTGCATCTAGTTTGGACATGAGTCTGGACATCACACGAATGAAATCTCTACTCACATCCAGTCTCCTGAACCATGCCTTTGTCGATATTTTAGGAATAATTGAGTGCATCCACCGACCCAGATCATCTTTTTCCCAAGAAGCTTGCCAGCTGGCAAGTGTTCTTTGGCGAGACGCGCTATAGAATTCGTTGAAAGCAATCGGTCTCTCATAAATTTCACCCTCAATAGCACCACGTTTGGCTAAAATATCGGCTCTTTCATTGCCTGGATTGGAGCAATGAGCCGGAACCCAAACTATTGTGATTTGATAATTATTATTCAATATGACGTTCAGGCACTGTTTTATTTAGGCCAAGAAAAAAGGTTCATTTTTGCAAGCGGCGTTTGAGCGAATAGCTTCAATTGCACTTAGACTATCTATGAAAAGAAAATAATGGTTTGGAGATAATGTGACGATTACACTCAAGCTATAATGAACTGCTGCTAATTCTGCTATATAAACAGATGCAGGTTCTTGAAGCCTAAATGAGACCGTAACATTATTGTTGAATATACCAAACCCAGTAGCCTCTTCAATTCGTGATCCGTCCGTGTAAAATATTTTCTCAGAGTCAATATGCCTGAACTTACTTGTAAATATTTTTGGGATTTCCATCGAGCGTAGGTGTTCCGGGATTCCACGCACTTCGCGCTGCATAGATGTGTCGAAAAATAAAGTTGAGTCAGGGACATTTAGGAGGCTGACACGGATAGGAATATATCTTGAAGGGTTGATTTCCTGTGACATATGGTTAAAATATACTGTCATGAATCTTGTTTGAGATTGAAGCTCAACTAGCCTTTCGAAGTTATTAATAACCAGGGGATTCAGTACCTCACATCTTATTAGCAGTCGCGATGAAAGCTCCCAAAAACGATCTTTCAATGGAAGAACTCCCGCCAGAACTTCAAGACTCATTGTATGTGTCGAATGCATGTACCCTAAAGCAATTCGCAAACAACGATACTGAATTCACTCCAGTTTGATAATATAAGAGTTTGCAGCGGAACGAAAGCAAACGCATCCATATTCCATCACTGAAAGTATCGTTGTCTGATACAATTTTATTAGATCTTCCGGATGAGCACCCCACCAAGATCCTGTTATTGTTCGAAGAAAATTTACTCTTTGTTGGCATTTTGTTATCAGAAACCTAATGTGTCCTCCCCACGTGCATTTGGAATCAAACCACACCCCAAGGTATTTGAAAGTCAAAACCTGTTGGATCATTCTTCCCATCATATGAAGCTGAAGCTGCGCGGGATCATGCTTTCTTGAAAAGACGACCAGCTCTGTTTTCTCCGCAGAGAATTCGATACCCAGATGAACAGCCCAAACGGACAAGTTATCTAAGGTATCTTGCAATGGTTTTTGCAGATCAATAGCTTTGGGTCCAGTAACTGAAAAATTGAATTCTCGTTTATGAATTCATCATGAGACATCATTCTCAACAAGATAATTTTTTCAAAAAGTTTACTGATAGAAGAAAGTAAGCTAATTGGTAGATAACTTGATGTTTCTGCTGGATTTTTATCAGGTTTCAATATAGGAATTACTTTAGCGTTTTTCTATCTTTTTGGGAAGTAAGCTAATGAAAAACACTTGTTGAAAATTTCAACCAGGAGTCTCAAGGCAACATTGGGAAGATTTTTAATAAGAATATTAAAAATTCCATCATTACCAGGAGCCTTCATGTTTTTGAGTTTCCTAATAATTGATTTAATTTCATCAAAATTCGTCTCAATAATGTCATCGTGTGATAACATTTGGGTTGAAATATGCTCATATTTCAGTGAGACTTCATTTTCAATAGGACTCACAACGTTCAAATTAAAATTGTGTACATTCTCGAACTGCTGAGCAAGTTTTTGAGCTTTTTCGCCATTTGTAAGAAGTATTTGATTTTCTTCCTTGAGAGCAGGAATTGGTTTCTGAGGTTTCTTAAGAACCTTAGAAAGTTTCCAGAAAGGTTCAGAATATGGTTTAATTTGTTCAACTTCTTTAGCGATATTTTCATTTCACAAAAGAGTAAATCTATGTATAATTTCTTTTTGTAAATCCTTAACTATGTTTTTCATAGCAGGGTCACGAGAACGTTGATATTGTCGTCGACGAACAATCTTCAACCGAATGAGCAGTTGAAGATTGTCATCGATGATAAGAGAATTTAATTTAGTTTGAGCTTTTGGAACTGAAAGATTTCGTGCTTCGATAATGTAATGATTCAAATTATCAATTGCTGTGTCGATGTCCGCAGAACTTTCTAAAATAGTTTCATGATCCACATGATTTTCAATGTGAGATCTGTAATCCAACCAATTAGCTCTATGATAGTTGAACATAGAACTAATTGGAATAATTATAGCTTCGTTGGAAAGTCTGAATGTTACAGGCAGATGATCTGTGGCAAAGTCAGCATGTGTAATCGGTTCGCTACGAATGTTACTTTGATCCGTTAGAACAAGATCAATTGTAGACGGGTTTTTCACGGAAGAGAAACAAGTAGGATTACTGGGATGAAGAACTGTGAAGTAACCAGCTGAGAGTTGATTATGAAGAATTTTACCATTACTGTTATTTTGTCTACAATTCCACTGGACATGCTTAGCATTTAAGTCCCCTATTACGAAAAATTTCGGTCGATATCTTGTGAGTTTTTGCAAATCGCCTTTAAAGAAATTTAATTGTTCTCCGGTGCATTGGAATGGCAAATATGCTCCAGCGATAAAATAAATTCCATGAATGGTTTCAACTTCGATTCCCAAGCTTTCAATAGCTTTAGTATTTTTTTTCATAAATACGTTTATTTCATAGGCAATATACATAAGGTTTTCTTCGCCGTGGCATCCACAATACATAGTAGTTTAAACCTAATACATTTCGAATATCATATTAGTATGTTGGTACTCATTAGTTAATCTAAACACTGTTTTTATCAAGCGAGTTGCTATTTTAAATTACATTAAATAAAATACATTTATTTTGTACATGATCTTATAACTATTTCAGGATTGTTTGTATCAGTTCACCACTTATATTCAATATCCTATAGTTGGCTATTGGTTGAACTCATGGAAGAGAAAACAGTCTAACATAAAATAAAATTTAAATTGGAACTCCAATGGATTTAATGAAATGATAAAGAAGTTTCATGTATGGAAGGTCACGACAAGCAAGAATGTCGCGAACTGGGACATTGGATAGTCTACCTTGGGTACGCAAGGAATTTATTAGTTGAGATCTGACATCACGAAACTCCACGTATGTCCAAACAACATGGTCAATATCGCGGTAACCTTCGCCGCAAGCACAATTATTAGTCTCGGAAAGTCCAATTCGAAGGAGATGTGCATCTAGTTTGGACATGAGTCTGGACATCACACGAATGAAATCTCTACTCACATCCAGTCTCCTGAACCATGCCTTTGTCGATATTTTAGGAATAATTGAGTGCATCCACCGACCCAGATCATCTTTTTCCCAAGAAGCTTGCCAGCTGGCAAGTGTTCTTTGGCGAGACGCGCTATAGAATTCGTTGAAAGCAATCGGTCTCTCATAAATTTCACCCTCAATAGCACCACGTTTGGCTAAAATATCGGCTCTTTCATTGCCTGGATTGGAGCAATGAGCCGGAACCCAAACTATTGTGATTTGATAATTATTATTCAATATGACGTTCAGGCACTGTTTTATTTAGGCCAAGAAAAAAGGTTCATTTTTGCAAGCGGCGTTTGAGCGAATAGCTTCAATTGCACTTAGACTATCTATGAAAAGAAAATAATGGTTTGGAGATAATGTGACGATTACACTCAAGCTATAATGAACTGCTGCTAACTCTGCTATATAAACAGATGCAGGTTCTTGAAGCCTAAATGAGACCGTAACATTATTGTTGAATATACCAAACCCAGTAGCCTCTTCAATTCGTGATCCGTCCGTGTAAAATATTTTCTCAGAGTCAATATGCCTGAACTTACTTGTAAATATTTTTGGGATTTCCATCGAGCGTAGGTGTTCCGGGATTCCACGCACTTCGCGCTGCATAGATGTGTCGAAAAATAAAGTTGAGTCAGGGACATTTAGGAGGCTGACACGGATAGGAATATATCTTGAAGGGTTGATTTCCTGTGACATATGGTTAAAATATACTGTCATGAATCTTGTTTGAGATTGAAGCTCAACTAGCCTTTCGAAGTTATTAATAACCAGGGGATTCAGTACCTCACATCTTATTAGCAGTCGCGATGAAAGCTCCCAAAAACGATCTTTCAATGGAAGAACTCCCGCCAGAACTTCAAGACTCATTGTATGTGTCGAATGCATGTACCCTAAAGCAATTCGCAAACAACGATACTGAATTCACTCCAGTTTGATAATATAAGAGTTTGCAGCGGAACGAAAGCAAACGCATCCATATTCCATCACTGAAAGTATCGTTGTCTGATACAATTTTATTAGATCTTCCGGATGAGCACCCCACCAAGATCCTGTTATTGTTCGAAGAAAATTTACTCTTTGTTGGCATTTTGTTATCAGAAACCTAATGTGTCCTCCCCACGTGCATTTGGAATCAAACCACACCCCAAGGTATTTGAAAGTCAAAACCTGTTGGATCATTCTTCCCATCATATGAAGCTGAAGCTGCGCGGGATCATGCTTTCTTGAAAAGACGACCAGCTCTGTTTTCTCCGCAGAGAATTCGATACCCAGATGAACAGCCCAAACGGACAAGTTATCTAAGGTATCTTGCAATGGTTTTTGCAGATCAATAGCTTTGGGTCCAGTAACTGAAACTACGCCATCATCTGCCAATTGTCTTAGTGTACATGGGGTTACTAGACAGCTGTCAATGTCATTCACGTAAAAATTATAAAGGAGCGGACTGAGGCATGAGCCTTGCGGTAGACCCATGTAGATAATTCTGAATGTTGCAAAAGGTTGTGCAAATAATTATTTATAACCGGTGGAAGTCCATGTTGGTGGAGCTTGTCTGAAAGAACATCAATGGAAACTGAATCAAATGCTCCTTTAATGTCTAAAAATACAGATGCCATTTGTTGCTTTTGAGCGAAGGCAATTTGGATGTCAGACGAAAGTAATGCAAGGCAATCATTCGTCCCTTTATTTCTACGGAAGCCAAACTGAGTATCTGACAACAAACCGTTCGTCTCGACCCAAGTGTCGAGACGTCGTAGAATAATTTTTTCGAACAATTTTCTCATGCAGGACAACATCGCAGTGGGTCTATATGAGTTGTGATTGGAAGCTGGTTTCCCCGGCTTTTGAATGGCGATAACTTTCACTTGCCTCCAATCAGGTGGAACACTATTTTGCTCAAGAAACTTGTTAAACAATTCCAACAAACGTCTTTTTGCGAGGTCGGGCAGATTCTTCACCAAGTTGAATTTAATTCTGTCCAACCCAGGAGCGTTATTGTTACAAGACATGAGTGCTATGGAAAAATCCATCATTGAAAAGGGGCTACCAATGGAACCATTATTTGGAAAAGATTCCCTTATAATTCTATGCGTAGGAACAGAATCGGGACAAACTTTCCTCGCAAAATCAAATATCCATCGGTTCGAGTATTCCTCACTCTCATTTCCTACGTTACGATTCCTCATTCGTCTGGTCGTATTCCAAAGAGTGCTCATTGAGGTTTCTCTTGACAAACCATCGACAAAATGTCTCCAATAGCTACATTTCTTGGCCCGAAGTATGCTCTTGTACTTGGTTTCTAAAGTCAAGAAATTTTCAAAATTCTGAGGAGTTCCTCCTCCTCGTTTTAAAAACGTCTTGAAAGCATTTTGTTTCGCGTGCTTAGCATCTGAACACTCTTTGTCCCACCAAGGGTTTGGAGGCCTTCTGTTAGACGATGGACCAAGAAATCGTTTGGTTTGGGCTTGTTCTGCGGCCTCCAGAATCGAACAAACGAGGAAGTCATATTCTTCAAGTGGGGGGAGCTCTTCCATTGAAGTTAAGACACTTGAAATATTACTTTGGTACTTAATCCAGTCAATATTTATTGTCAAATCATATGGAATATTAACTGAATTAGCAATGCCTTTATTACTGCTAATTGAGATGATGATTGGTAAATGATCGCTACCATGTAAATCAGGAAATACTTTCCAGGTGCAATCTAGTCGAATTGAAGTCGAACAAAGAGATAAATCTAATGCACTTGGACGTGCAGGAGGTCTTGGGATCCGTGTCATGCTACCCATATTTAGTACCGTCATGCTAAAATTGTCGCAAATATTATATATTAGAGATGATCTGCTATCATTGTAAACGGAACCCCACATCATTCCGTGCGAATTGAAATCTCCTAAATCAAACGTGTAGCAGGAAGGGCTTCGACAATTTCATTAAGCTGTCGTTGTCCAACTTGAGCTCTTGGAGGAATATATACCGAAGCAATGCAAATGTCCTTTCCTTTAATGTTTATTTGACAAGCAACAACTTCTATACTAGAAGTCGAAGGAATGTTTAATCTATAAAAGGAATAACATTTCTTAATTCCTAAAAGCACTCCACCATACGGGGAGTCTCTATCGAGACGTATAATGTTAAAGTCATTAAAATTTAAGGCTATGTTTGATGTAAGCCATGTTTCGCACAAAGCAAATACATCACATTTTTGACTATGCAACAAAACTTTAAATGAATCAAGTTTTGGCATGATGCTTCGACAATTCCACTGCAGGACAGTGATTGAATCATTTGCGGCGGATGATAAATTATCCATCAAATGATACTAAACCTGAAAGAGCTGGCCATTGAGCTGATAACTGTTTCAAAAAAGTTCTAGCTATTGGAAGGAATGCTGTTATGATGGTCTTTAGAGGTTCAGAAATATTGAATGCAGCGAAAATCCATTCTACAATTTCCGAAAATTTCAGTAATCCTGTTGGTGAATGTGAAATAGAGCCCACTGGATTATTGTCTTTTCTTGAGCTAGTTCCTGGATTGGATTGTGAATTTGACAAACCAGGAGGCACAGTTTTTGGTTTTAAATTTGGCTTTTTAGCTTTAATACGGGGATCTTTTTTTGAAGGTGTAATTTTAGGTGTCTTTTTTGGTATTTTATGGTTTGGTAATCTCCTCTTAACAGACCCTTGAGGAGTGACAAACGAGGTATCTTCACTATTTCCGTCAGAGTCAGATTCCTCTGGCTCCGCAAGATTTGAAAAACCGTTTTCGGTTTCCAAAGGGGAGACATGTATGACCGTTTTGAGCATTTCTGCATATGTGCGCTTAGACCGTGCTTTTAAAAAAAGCTTCATTTTGTCTTTACGCAGCTTAAATGCAGCGCACACTGAAAGATCATCATGAGGACTTTCCCCACAATAAACACAATTTTCAACATCTTTATCGCAAAGATTATCCTTATGAGGCCCTTGACATTTGATACATTTGGACTTATTACTACAGTAAGTAGCTGTATGTCTGAATTTTTTACAGTTCGTGCAATTCATAACATGCGGTACGAAAAGCCGAACAGGAAGACGAATTTTATCGATATAGACATGGCTAGGCAATGCATATCCGGCAAATGTTACGCGAAACGAATCTGAGGGACGATAAGTCTTTTTTCCATCGACAATAGATGCTGAGTACAATTGTTTGCACTCGAGTATCTTAACTCCCTCAAGCATGGAGTTTTTAAAACGGCCAACTCCATTTTTAAGTAAATCATCTGCTGTCAGACTTGCTTCAGTCACAACACCGTCAATTTCTACCTCCTTCGATGGAATGTAAACTCGATATTCAATAGCAAATAATTTACAGGTTACAATATCGTTTGCCTGTTTCAAGTCGTTAACAACAACTCGAATTTTATCTCTATTAACCTTACAGATTTCTTTAACTTCAGAGAAATGTGATGGCAAATCCTTTGTAATTTGCATCAAGTTCAAAATCTTTTCTTTTTTTTTGAAGATAGACTATCCATGGCCCAGTGGTACCCTGTGGATAATGTTTAGCCCTCGGAGTATTTAAACTCTTACTAGTATCCGGAATCGGATTCGGATGATCTTCCATGAGATCATCCATTACATTAATTTTTTTGTAAATTAGTAATACCAAAATAAAAACTTATGTTTAATAAAATTTCAGATATAAGAAATAAAAAATAAATTAAATTAAATCTACCTTGTAGCTGATGTCTCTGTTCCTTTATCGTGAAGAACGACGTGAAGCTCTTCCAACGATTTCCAATTGGCAGTCTTCTGCTGTTTCCAATTGGCAGTCTTTTGTCGTTTACTGCTATCTCAGTTGCTCTGCCGTCGTTGTGGACACCACTGCACTTGCTGTGCTGCCTGTACCTGACCCCAGGTACAGTGCTTTTGCTCTTGGTGGCGATCAAATGCGATGCTTGCAGTGTAGCACCTCGCGATATATGCCGTCTCTTTTAATCCTACAAATTCTGGTACCTGGTAGATCAGCACTGGGTTGCTTTAGCACCTCTGTGCCTTTGCACCCCTTCGTCTTCGCACCTTTATGCGATGGCACCTCTGTGACTCGTCACTTCTATGCTCTCGCACCTCTGTGTCTCTACACCTCTGTGCGTATGAACGGGATGGCCTTCGTTGCTAGCTTTCCAGTCGGGAAACGCCCCGAATATTGCGTTTGCTATGAGCAGTTTAACTACCTGAAGCTTCGAATTGTCTCGGTAGCAGCCGTTAACTCACGAGCCAGTACAATCGAAACACAACCTCTTCGCTTGAATGGTTTTTACTGAATGATAGCTTTAGTATTGAAAGAAGGTAAAATTCGATGTTTAATTTGCGTTGGACAAAAATGGCAACTCCACCACCCATTCCAGTAAACCTGTCAAATCGATGAACCACATAATGTGGATTACTTTTCAATTTGACATTTGGTTTAAGAAAAGTTTCTGTCACAATGGCAATATGAATTTTGTGAACTTTGAGAAAATTATAAAATTCATCTTCACTCGATTTCAAAGATCGAGCATTCCAATTTAAAATATTCAAATAATTATTTAACATCACTGTTAAATTTTAAATTCATTATAATATTATTTGCAATTTTCCATCCGATTTGAAATGCTTCAAAAAGTGATGAAGTCGAATTCATTTGGATGATCATTTGAAAAAGTTGATCTTGTAGGTAGATCATTTTATTTTCAGTTATATCGCCTAAATCGACTTCATTCAAAGAAGCCAATGGCATTGAAGGAATATTTGTAGGTAGACTGCCATTAGAAGATGATTTGGCCGGTCTACCTATTAATAAATTGTTTTCGTTAGAAGATGAACTGCAAGGCGGTCCTGTGTTTTGATTATTTACATTAGAAGAAATAGGTGATAGATTCCTACCTAATATACCAGCATAACTGACATTAGACAAAGATGATGACGAGGTCGATCTACCTGTCAATAAATTGTTTTCGTTAGAAGACGAATTCGCAGGCGTACCTGTTTTTTGTTTTAAATTCGAAGAAATAGGTGCCTTAGAAGAATTAGGCGTGGTTCATAGAAAATTCCAGAGCGTGGTTTAGAAGTACCATTCTCTCTTTTTTCATAAGTATTACTTGGGAAGGGGCAAAACCAAGCAATTCTTTTAGTTCATTTTTAATTTCATCAATACTTTGATCATTTGATAAGCCTTTCAAGACAGCCTTGAAGGGTCTGTCTGATTTTATATCATATGAATAAAATTTATGAAGTTTCTCGGACAAATATCGAATAAGACGTTCGTAATCTTCCAATCCATCAACCAAGACTCGACATTCTCCTTTTCGTCCGATTTGAAATGAGACTTTTACTTCCGGGAGAAAAGTAGAAAGCTCAGTACGGAATGCTTTGAAGTCGGAAATCATCACCGTCACTGGTAGCATAGATTGTTGTTTCTTCCCAGAACGACAAGCGTCCATTTTGGGAATTTTTGAAGAATTTTCTTCTATGTCGCTACAATCGGATTCAGGAAGAATCTCGTAAATATTGTTAGACGGCATAGGATCAACGGAAGGGAAATCCGTCCGTTGTCTTTTATTTTTACATTCAGATTCTATAAGATCGTGAATGCTATTAGAAAAATGTTGAATAACGGATTGTGATTTATTCCGTATTGAATTATTTTTAGCCTTAGGCTTGTCGCCTTTCCGGTTGGACGCAGGCATTTTTGAAATGAATGGAATTTTGAAGTTTGAATAATAGTTCTTTGAATGCTAGCCTTAAAAAAGGCTGATTAATTTCTTAGTCACTCTAATATCACTCTTTGTATCACTTAGTCACTCTAATATCATTCTTTGTATCACTTAGTCACTCTAATATGACTCTTTGTATAGCCTTGAGAAAGGCTGACTAATTGTTAGTCTTTAAAAAGACTGTTAGTGATTCAGGTAGTCTTGAAAAAGACTGAAGCCTTGAATCAATGAAACTTTCCAGGAGCCAAGAGCTATATGCGTGCGGTGCGAACGACTGTTCAACACCGACTGGAAGTAACGCTCTTCTTCTTCGCCCCTGTGTGGCAACAAAACAGCGGGGATGCCGACCAAACACTTGGTATTGAAGCGTCTCAACTTAATCGAAAAAAAAAAGATTTTGTAAATAACACGCCGAATAAATGTAGTAAGCACTAAAAAATATTATTGAATTTAAGCACGCGTTTGAAACTACAGGGTGATTTTTTAAGAGCTTGAGAACTTTTTAAACAATAAAACGCATAAAATTTGCAAAATCTCATCGGTTCTTTATTTTAAACGTTAGATTGGTACATGACATTTACTTTTTGAAGATAATTTCATTTAAATGTTGACCGCGGCTGCGTCTTAGGTGGTCCATTCGGAAAGTCCAATTTTGGGCAACTTTTTCGAGCATTTCGGCCGGAATAGCCCGAATTTCTTCGGAAATGTTGTCTTCCAAAGCTGGAATAGTTACTGGCTTATTTCTGTAGACTTTAGACTTGACGTAGCCCCACAAAAAATAGTCTAAAGGCGTCAAATCGCATGATCTTGGTGGCCAACTTACCGGTCCATTTCTTGAGATGAATTGTTCTCCGAAGTTTTCCCTCAAAATGGCCATAGAATCGCGAGCTGTGTGGCATGTAGCGCCATCTTGTTGAAACCACATGTCAACCAAGTTCAGTTCTTCCATTTTTGGCAACAAAAAGTTTGTTAGCATCGAACGATAGCGATCGCCATTCACTGTAACGTTGCGTCCAACAGCATCTTTGAAAAAATACGGTCCAATGATTCCACCAGCGTACAAACCACACCAAACAGTGCATTTTTCGGGATGCATGGGCAGTTCTTGAACGGCTTCTGGTTGCTCTTCACTCCAAATGCGGCAATTTTGCTTATTTACGTAGCTCACTTGGTCGATTATGTAGACCATAAATCGGGCGTAAAGCGCGAAACACATTTCGAACCGAACACTGATTTTGATAATAAAATTCAATGATTTGCAAGCGTTGCTCGTTAGTAAGTCTATTCATGATGAAATGTCAAAGCATACTGAGCAAATAATAATGCATGAAAATCATAACCTCAAAAAATCTGAGCAAATACTAATGCATGAAAATCCTAACCTCAAAAAAATCACCTTTTACAATCCAGCATAAATTTAAATATAAAGTTTAACGGAATCGGATTATAATTTACTTTCGAGTTTGCACAATTAACTTGACACATCTGCACAATTAATTTGACACATCTGCATTCAACAAAAAATAACGGTTTTATATCTAAGAAAAATAATGAATTCTATTACAATACCTAAAACTCTCGCCGAAAAACTTCTGGGAGTACCTTCACCTATTCCGCTATTGAGCAGAACCCCCCAAGCAAACCAAATTGCAGAACTCAAGTTTAGTGCGTCTTCTTCAGTTCCATCGTTTGTAGTGAGTTTAAATCTTCCAAAAGGTGAGAAACGGTCCAATAAATAGAGAACCAACGCTACAACGTGTACTGATACCATCACCAAAATCCATAATGTATTACTGAATGGTTGAAGAAAAGACACCTGAAAAAAATGGAATACATAATAATAAATACAAACACGCACACACACACATATATATATAAATATATATATATATATATATATATATATATATATATATATATATATATATATATATATATATATATATATATATATATATATATATATATATATATATATATATATATATATATATATATATATATATATATATATATATATATATATATATATATATATATATTATTTTGCAAGCAAATGATGTTTTGTGTGGTGTAGGCAGGAAGCGAATATAATTAGGACAAAGGATTAACGTGTGTAATAATAAAGTGACGACATACAGTTTTTAAGCAGTTGCAATTGTTCTAAGATTTGTTTTTTTCTTGTTTACAGAAACTCAATACTACAAATCCGATAAGCGTAACGGATTTCGATATTTAAGCTTCTCTTCGCCAAGCTTGCCAAGTTTTTCATGCATGCTTTTATCGTGAATACGCTTTACTGCACTATGGGGTGCCTTTTCAAAATTAGCCATATGGGAGAATGGGCAGAACTTAATCGTGAATATCTCGACTTGTATTAAAGGTATCAACATAATTCTTTCACCATTTCATCAAAAATATTATTAGAATTTAGGATAATATTTTGAACAGTGTGACATAACCACAAACAACTCAAATATTAAGTTTTCTCAAACTTTGAAAACAACGCGGAAAACTCTTTACTTTTGCTTGGCTTTTTCGCGCAAGGACGACGATTTTGAGGTAGTTAGACCTTTTGCGTGGTATAAAGCCTCAAACGCTTAGGTCGTGTTTTCTTTTGGACTTCAATCGTCGGGAGCGCAGCAGTTGTTAATAATGAGAGCAGACCTTTTGCGTGGTGCCAAACCTCAAACGCTCAGGTCGTGCTCTCATTTGGATTTCAATCGTCAGGTGGAGCAGTCGTCAATGGAAGCAGACCTTTTGCATGGCTTCAAACGCTTAGGTTGTGTTTCATTTGGACTTCAATCGTCGGGAGCGCAGTGGTCGTCAATAATGAGAACAGTTCTCATTTGCTTTTCGGTAGTCGTAGCGAGAAGTCGTATTCAAGTTTCAGATTATAGTTTCGGAATATAGGTTTAGAATTCAGAGCCTGCGTGCTGAAACTGGATTCTGGAATTATATTCCGGAACTGATTACAGTTTAGAAATTATAGTTTTTGAATTGCAACTGATCTCTGAGTCTGTTCTTGGTTCTAAATTTAGTTCTTGAACTCAGGCCCAGTTCCTTATTCTAGAATCCTTCTATTCGGTTCTTTTTAGAACCATAATAATACGCAAAGAATTATGCGAAATTTTTCTTTATTGTACTCTATATAACCCATTTTGATGGTCGTGGCGGAAAATCGTCTTCAAGTTTCAGAGCTTAGTTCCGGAATATGGGTTTAGAATTCAGAGCCTGTGTGCTGAACTGGATTCTGGAAAAAGATTCCGGAACTGATTTCAGTTTCGGAATTGTAGTTCTAGAACTAAAATCCAACTGAATTCTGAGACTGTTCTAAGTTCTGAATTTTGATCTTGAACTCAGGTCCAGTTCCTAATTCCAGAATTTTGCAATAGGTTCTTTTTAGAACCATAATAATACTCCCAAAGAATTATGCGAAATTTTACGTTACTGTACTCTATACAGCCCTTTTTGTCGTGAATACGACTTACTTTACTATGGGGCGCCTTTTTAAAATTACCCATATGGAAGAATGGGCAGAACTTAATCGTGAATATCTTGACTTGTATTAATGGCAGCAACATAATTGTTTCACTATTTCATCAAAAACATTATCAGGAATTTAGGGTAATATTTTGAACAGTGTGAGATAACCACAAACAACTCAAAAATTAAATTTTCAGAAAATTTTAAAACAACGCGGAAAAGTCTTTACCTTTGCACCAGGCACATATCTTCAACTGAATGTTATAAAAGGGAAACCGTGGAAGAAAATCGATCAATTCGTCATCTAACACTCGATGTGGATAGACGAATAACCTACTACGACTAATTTCGATTTTGTTTTATTTTTTATTCGCAGTTGTCTACCTACCCAAGCTATGGGTAAAAACCGCCATAGATCCGAGAAGGATCCAAAGGATGCTAAGCGTCTGAAGCCAAGTGATGTACAGGTAAACGACCGTTTGCTGAGTAAAAACCAATATGCTGATCTGCCAGTAGATGTCGAAGAGGAACTGCAGAAGAAGGAAAAAATGCCGCCTTTCTACCTGAAGGGCTTCCCACCAACTCTACGCTCGGATTTCAACACACTGATCAGCAAAGGACTACAGGCAACAATCCGTTTATGTACTGAAGGCTACAAAATAACTGTTCTGGCTTTGAACCACTACAAAGGAGTGGAATGCTATCTGAAGCAGACAAAAGCGGAATACATCACACACGATATTGCCGCCAACAAACCTATGAAGGTTGTACTTCGAGGACTACCCGACATGATGGAAGCCGAACTAAAGCAGGCACTGTCGGAGGCTGGACTAAAGCCTTTGATGGTATTTAAAATGAAGCGCCATGGTATTTAAAATGAAGCGCCATAATACGGACAAAAAGTTTAGAGATCAACTGTACCTGATTCATCTGGAGAAGGGCTCCATCACCATGAGTCAACTGAAAACGATTAAATCGTTATTTCACATAATCATCGAATGGCAAAAGTATAAACCGGTACATCGGGATGTCACACAGTGCACGAACTGTTTGAACTACGGCCATGGAGCGAGGAATTGCCACATGAAAAGTCGGTGCGGGAAATGTGCCGAACCACACAATACCAACGATTGCATACTAGATGACATCGCTGTAAAATGTGTGAACTGTGATGGCGACCATCCATCTACTAGCAAATCGTGTCCCAAACGTGCTGAGTTCACAAAAATTCGACAACAGGCGTCCCGCAAACAATCAACGCGCAAGAATGTTCCACAGAAGGATGAAGTTAATTTCCCACGGCTCCCACCGAAGAGGGATATTCCGAATTTGCCGCCACTTCCTCGCAGCAATCCAAAAGATTCAGCCGCTGGATCACAAAAAGAATCTTCCTCAAAAATCCCTCCTGGATGGGGCAATAATCAACCACAAGCAAAGGATGACTCTGGTGATTTATTTTCTGCTGAACAACTGATCGTCATTTTTGAAACAATGACAACAAAACTACGAAACTGCAGAACGCGGTTAGATCAAATCAACGCCTTAGGCAAATTCATCATCGAATATGCAATATAATGAGTTGGTTATAGTAAATTGGAATGCTTGCTCACTCAGGAGCAAAACTGCTGAATTGTCCGACTTTCTTCAAGAGAAGAATGCCGATATTGCTATTTTAACTGAAACTCATCTTAAACCTGAAATTTCTATTTTTATTTCCAATTACAGGATTCACAGGCTCGACAGGGCAACTACCAGAGGAGGGGGAGTTGCCATTGCCATTAAACGATCCATTCAGCACAGGCTTCTGTCAGCCTTTAAATTGAAACTCATAGAAGCCATCGGAATTGAGATTACAACGACGATGGGACCCATCATCGTCATTGCAGCGTACTGCCCCAAACAAACCAATCTTCGAGATGGTACGTGTGCATAATTGAAGCGAGATCTGGCTATGCTCACTCGACGACAGAACAAATTCATCATTGCTGGGGACCTGAACGCACGGCATGAGCTGTGGAGAAACAAAAGACAGAATCGAAACGAATTCGTACTTCTGAAGATTACGAAGCTGGACAGTACAACATCTTCGCTCCGGATCAACCAACGCGACTTTCCAGATCGGGAGTTCATTCCATTTTGGATATATTCATCAGCAACATCGCCATAGACAGCTCTCCGGTTGTCTTCTACGAGCTCTCTTCTGACCACTCCAGTAATATTGACGTTGGGATCTTCACCAGAAACAGTGCCTATTCAACCACGGAGGAACTATTATCGCACCGATTGGGTCCAATTTCAACAAATCGCCGACCAACTTATTAATATCAATGTTCCACTAGATTCCCCGATGGAAATCGATGCGGCCCTATCTTCCTTCCAGCATTCAGTCACAGTCGCTCGTGATAGGACGGTTCCACTACAACATATGCCGAGTTCCTCTCTTCAAATCGACAGTGTCACCAAGAAACTCATCCGACTTCGGAATATCTACCGGAGGCAGTATCAACGAACTGGCATCCTAAAGAGGAAGACTACTTATAACAACTTAACTAGGATAATTCAGGAAAGGATATCTGAGCTTCGCAACAGGAACTTCCAGCAAAAACTTCGAGAAATTCTCCCACATTCAAAGCCCTTTTGGTCCTTAACGAAGGTGCTTAAGAAAAAACGGAAGCCTATTCCTCCTCTGATGTCACCCCAGGATGCAGCTGAAGGAATACCTTTAATCACACCAGTAGAGAAGGCAAATGCGCTAGGCCAGCAGTTTGTGTGTTCTCACAATTTAGGACTCAACATTGTTAGTCCATATGAAAGAGCCGTTGCTGATAGCGTAGCTGAGGTTGACCAATCAGACAGCTTGGTTCCTGAGGAAAGTAGAGTCACTGCGAATGAGCTGATGGCTTTTGTGAAAAAATCCAAAAATATGAAGGCCCCCGGTTTCGACAACACATTCAACATTGAGCTGAAACATTTGAGTATTCGCTCATTTGTCTTCTTAGCTAAACTTTTTAACAGGTGCTGGGAGCTTGGTTACTTCCCTTCAATGTGGAAGTTAGCTAAAGTTATCCCAGTTTTGAAACCGGGGAAAGATCCTTCCTTTTCCAAGAGCTATCGGCCCATCAGCTTACTCTCTGTCCTATCCAAGCTGTTTGAAAAGTCAATACAAAGGCGAATTTTTGCTTTTGCAGATGAACAGGATATATTTCTGGAAGAACAGTTTGGGTTCCGGAAAGGAAGATCCACCATCCACAAGCTCTCAAGGGTTAACAACGTCATCCAGCAAAACAAATCAGTGTCCAAAACGACTGCCATGGCAATATTGGATATTGAAAAGGCATTCGATAATGTGTGGCACGATGGACTGGTGTTCAAACTGCATCGCTATAATTTTCCCATGTATCTTGTTAAAATTATCAAAAATTATCTTGCAGATAGAGCATTCCAGGTTTCTCTGAATAATGCACTTTCAGAAAGATTTACTATTCCTGCTGGTGTACCCCAGGGAAGTATCCTAGGTCCCATTCTATACAACATTTTCACATCAGACATCCCACCTCTTCCAGATGGTGGTGTTCTGTCACAATTTGCTGATGATACTGCCATTCTTTACAAAGGTCGTGTCATTAATGCTCTGAAAAATAAACTACAGACAGGTCTGGACGCTTTAACGGAATATTTTACAAACTGGAAAATTGTGATCAATGCAGCAAAAACTCAGGTCATCTTGTTTCCACATTCAAGATCTCCAAAACTTGTTCCATCAGACGAATGCAGAATACGATTCGGTGATGAGGTCATTCAATGGTCCGATGAAGTTATCTATCTAGGACTCACCTTTGACAGACATCTGATATTCAGGTCACATGTTGACAAAATCGTTCAAAAATGCAGCATACTCATTAGGTCTTTGTATCCGCTGATTTGTAGAACATCTAAACTATGCCTGAAGAATCAGATGGCTGTCTATAAACAAATCATCTACCCCGCAATTGAATACGCAGTCCCTGTTTGGCGGGGTTGTGCACGAACACACAAACTTAGGCTTCAACGCATTCAAAGTAAGATCTTAAAGATGATTCTAAATCTACCCCCTTGGACAAGGACTAGTGAAGTACATGAGATTGCCTCACTGGATATACTAGAACAAAAATTCGAACAATAATGCACGAAATTTGAAGAGAGGTGCTCAATCTCTGAAATACAAATAATTCAAAATTTGTACGTATTAGGTTAGGGATAGTTATAAGTAGGTAGACATTTTATAAATAATTAAAATAAATATTATGATTAAACATTAGTATGTAAAACAAGAGTAACTAAAACACCTAATATTAATAACGAATCGTATGAACAACAAAGATGAAAGGCCAAAGGGTCAAAACACTTGTACTGTAAAATGTTGATGTAATACACAAAAATAAGATTAATAAACAAATATTTATGCAAAAAAAAAAGAAAATCGATCATTTCTTCTTGTGCGTTGGATGAAAGCAGACGTCGGGGCGAGAAGACGCATTCCAACAGCGGCATCGGAGAGCGCACCTTCTGCGTAGTTAAAAAACTCAAACGCTCAGGTCATAGTTAAACCAGTTTCGCATCATTTGGCACTGCGAGCGGATGTGTCGGTTTGTACGCAAAGATAGTTTCAATTCAAGCAAGAACGATTGCATCAGCTGATGATGGTTTGCATTGGAGAGAAAGAAAACAAGAAACGAAAAGTTCAGAACATTACATAAAATCAGCTGTTCTAATGGCTCTAAATGTTATCTAAAGAACTATTAAGATTACTTCTTTGCAAATTGAATGTAGAAATCATCAGTTTAGTGACAATCCAAAATAATTTGATTTGCTTCGTGCACTTTTCGCTGTGCGAAAATCGTTCGAGAAAAATGATCCGAACTGTGCTAAATATCGTAGAGAATTCCACAATTTGGTCCTTCTGAAAGGCAGAAATGAATCCTGTACAGCATCTTAATAGTTTCTTTCAATGAAATATGCAAATCCGAAATGAGATAATCGACGTCAAAAATCGTTGAAAATTTTAATAATGAAAAGGGGGAAAGTTTCGCAATTCACACAATCGATCAACTATCAATTCGAATTCGAAAGTGTAAAGAAATTGTGTCAGTTTTATTCGTATTAACGACATCCAGTTATGTCTCTGACATTACATAACCGTACTTTTTTTTATAACGTTTTTCACCATTACTACCATTCTGCGATTTCTTTGAATTAGAAATTGATCCTAAGCACTTAAAATTTACCCTGGGATACTTGCAGATTTCTCAGGGACAAACGACATAACAAAGCATTTCATCCAAACTCGCATGACACAGTATAAAAGTAAACCAATCTAAGCTTCAAATCGTTTTATAGAACTTTGTGTCTTGTTGTCTAGCAGCTACCTTTCTCTGACATGTTACACGTGATACTGAAAAGTTGGCTATAATTTCGCTTACATTCGCGTGCTTTCCTACAGCTTCGCCTTTACATAAATTGACTAATCAGAGCGATGCTTCTCACCTGATAGATCGCTTACTTCTTCAAAACCATCGTCTCCGTGAGGGAAATCCAGGAAGCCAGCATAGCGTATTAGCCTTTAGATGACAAAATAGGTAACTGCTCGCTATTAATCAAAATTTCAATGTATATAATTGAAAATACGTGGATTGTTACATTCAAATCGAAACTTAGAAATATTTCCAATCAATATAGACTGTATTTGTCATGATTTGTATTTGTTTTTTTAGCCAACGAAATTACATCAATAGCCCAAACGTATGCAATTATATGTTTATACAAGCTTGCGATACAGATATCGATATTTAAGCTTATTTTCGCCAAGCTTGTGTTCAAGTTTTGTATGCAAGTAGTTATTTTTAAAGCGTTTCTTTACCATTACTACCAATCTGTGATTTCGGTTGAAGCGATAAACTTTTTCTCATTATCAATCGAGTTCATCTTATATAAATAAGAAATTAATCTTATGCACTCAAAATTTACCCTGGGGTAGTTGTCATTTTCTCAGGCGAAACGACATAATATGGGATTTCATCTAATCTTTCATGACACAAGATCAGAGCATAGTAATTAAAGCGTCAAATCTTTTTACGGCACTTTTTGTCTTGCTGTTTAGCAACAACCTACCTCTAGCAAGCTACGTGTAGGACTGAAACGGTAACTATAATTTTGCTTATATTTATAGCTTCGCGTGCTTCCAACAGCTTCGCTTTTGCATCGATTGACCAATCAAAGCGCTGCTTTCCCTTTGATATATCGCTTACTCCTTCAAAACCGTCTATGGTAGGGAAATCCGGTATGCCGGAGATTTTTTGCAGACAAAATAGGACACTGCTAGCTAATAATCAACATTTTAATGATATACAATTAAAAATACATGGCAATGAACATTCAAATCAATACGTAGAAATATTTTCAATCAAATGGTGACATGATATTAATAATTGATACAAAATTGACTGAGCTGTAATTATTCAAAACCTGATCAAATTTCTACGTGTATTATTCTTGAGTTTCTAGTTTGCACCACAATATAGATAACAAAAATGTGTTCCACATTAAAAGCAAAAATATTAGGCCCAAATTTATTTGCTTATGATTTTTTTTAATTGGTCATGACTTTTAACATTTTTCATTAAAATACTATAAAGGTTATTTTAAAGAATAGCTTGTTTGAAAGCTAAGGAATAGACGCACATTTCGTGTTTGGACGAATTTTCGTATCTTTATTAGATTTTACAGCATATGTTGTTGAAAAAATGCTCTTTCTTGTAAACGCGAAAATTCAAACAATCATATCTCGAAAATTCGACGTACCATATTGAAATAACAACCTTTTCTAATCCACCTAGTGGTGTAATGATGCCTTTCTCATATTACTTATACAGGGTCCGCCATCTAACTTTTTTTTTTAAACTAGCGGTTATTTCGACATTGGTAACCTTAATGTCACTTCTGATTGGACAGAAACTTAGTTTTATTCTTCCACTGAACGAAAATGGTTGTGTATACGCTTGAAGAACGCGTGAAAACAGTGCAGTTTTACTTTAAAAATCATGGTAATCACATTCCGCAGTGTGCGAAAATTACGTATGAAAATGAGAAGAAAAGAGGGGACGTCAGCTCCGTATGTGCGTTTTCTTTTGAAAAGTTTGAGTGAAACTGGCACTATTATTGATAAACCAACACGTGATAAGCCGAAAACAGTGCGCACAACCGAGAATATCGCTGCTGTTGTCGAGAGTGTGCGTGAGACGCCAGGAAGATCAGTGAAGCGTCGATCTCAACAATTAAATATTTCGTAGACATCGCTGAGATGAATTTTGCATAAAGTAGAGATGGGAAACTTATCGATATTTATCGATAATATCGATATTACCACGATATCGATAATTCGATCGATATTAGATATTTAGGCTATGTTAGAAATACGTTAATTAAATCTTACCTAAAATCAAAGACATTATATTAACTAGATATCCAGCTCTCACATTTCACGAACAAATCATTGGCAGCATCCTTTTTAGCGAGCATGGCACCCTCAGGCGAGTCCGCATTGAATCTCATACATAGAAGTAGGGGAGAGAAAGGTCAAATTCGTTTGGCACGCACGAATAATACGCGCACATACAATTGTTATGTTGAATCTGACGCCGTGCGATGGCGTTACTGGACTGAAGATTAATTTCGCTCCAAGCTGACAGGGTCTGCTAAAATTGACTTCCTGTACGCAACTCTTCTAAAGCGCGAACAGTACTTAATATTAAGTATTTTGTCAGTCGGTGTTGAACAGTCGTTCGCACCGCACGCATATAGCTCTTGGCTCCTGGAAATTTTTTCTGGCTACCTAGAGTTTCATTGATTCAGGGCTTCAGTCTTTTTCAAGGCTACCTGAATCACTAACAGTCTTTTTAAAGACTAACAATTAGTCAGCCAAGGCTATACAAAGAGTGATATTAGAGTGACTAAGTGATACAAAGAGTGATATTAGAGTGACTAAGTGATACAAAGAGTGATATTAGAGTAACTAAGAAATTAATCAGCCTTTTTTAAGGCTAGCTATTCAAAGAACTATTATTCAAACTTCAAAATTCCATTCATTTCAAAAATGCCTGCGTCCAACCGGAAAGGTGACAAGCCTAAGGCTAAAAATAATTCAATACGGAATAAATCACAATCCGTTATTCAACATTTTTCTAATAGCATTCACGATCTTATAGAATCTGAATGTAAAAATAAAAGACAACGGACGGATTTCCCTTCCGTTGATCCTATGCCGTCTAACAATATTTACGAGATTCTTCGTGAATCCGATTGTAGCGACATAGAAGAAAATTCTTCAAAAATTCCCAAAATGGACGCTTGTTGTTCTGGGAAGAAACAACAATCTATGCCACCAGTGACGGTGATGATTTCCGACTTCAAAGCATTCCGTACTGAGCTTTCTACTTTTCTCCCGGAAGTAAAAGTCTCATTTCAAATCGGACGAAGAGGAGAATGTCGAGTCTTGGTTGATGGATTGGAAGATTACGAACGACTTATTCGATATTTGTCCGAGAAACTTCATAAATTTCTTCATATGATATAAAATCAGATAGACCCTTCAAGACTGTCTTGAAAGGCTTATCAAATGATCAAAGTATTGATGAAATTAAAAATTAAATCAAAGAATTGCTTGGTTTTGTCCCTTCCCAAGTAATAGTTATGAAAAAAAGAGTGAATGGTACTTCTAAACCACGCTCTGGAATTTCCTATGAACTTTACCTAATACACTTCAATCGAAGTGATGTAAACAATTTGAAAACTTTAGAAAAAGTACGTTTCATTTCCCACATTCATTGGGAACATTATAAACGGCATAATCGTATTGCAAACTTAACGCAATGTCGTCGTTGCCAAGGCTTCGGTCATGGAACCAAAAATTGTCATATGGATATACGGTGTTTGAATTGTGGTAAATCGCATTCGAAAGACGTTTGTCCAATGAATGAAACCACTGATAAATTTTCATGTTCAAATTGCAATGGAAATCATAAATCCAATTATTTGAAATGTCCTGTCAGGGAAAAAATTTTAAACGCTCGTTCGCTTAGACAACAAATCAAATCAACGACCTTAAATTTACAGAACATACCTGAAAATCAAAAAACCGTTACAAATGCCACGCCTAATTCTTCTAAGGCATCTATTTCTTCGAATTTAAAACAAAAAACAGGTACGCCTGCCAATTCGTCTTCTAACGAAAACAATTTATTGACAGGTAGATCGACCTCGTCATCATCTTCTTCTAATGTCAGTTATGCTGGTATATTAGGTAGAAATCTACCACCTATTTCTTCTAATGTAAATAATCAAAACACAGGACCGCCTTGCAGTCCATCTTCTAACGAAAACAATTTATTAATAGGTAGACAGGCCAAACCATCTTCTTCTAATGGCAGTCTACCTATATATATTCCTTCAATGCCATTCGCTTCTTTAAATGAAGTCGATTTAGGCGATATAACTGAAAATAAAATGATCTACCTACAAGATCAACTTTTTCAAATGATCATCTAAATGAATTCGACTTCATCACTTTTTGAAGCATTTCAAATCGGATGGAAATTTGCAAATAATATTATAATGAATTTAAAATTTAACAGTGATGTTAAATAATCATTTCAATATTTTAAATTGGAATGCTCGATCTTTGAAAGCGAGTGAAGATGAATTTTATAATTTTCTTGAAGTTCACAAATTCCATATTGCCATTGTGACAGAAACTTTTCTTAAACCAAATATCAAATTGAAAAATAATCCACATTATGTGGTTCATCGATTTGACAGGTTTACTGGAATGGGTGGTGGAGTTGCCATTTTTGTCCAACGGCAAATTAAACATCGAATTTTACGTTCTTTCAATACTAAAGTTATTGAAAGCTTGGGAATCGAAGTTGAAACCATTCAAGGAATTTATTTCATCGCTGGAGCATATTTGCCATTCCAATACACCGGCGAACAATTAAATTTCTTTAAAGGCGATTTGCAAAAACTCACAAGATATCGATCTAAATTTTCCGAAATAGGGGACTTAAATGCTAAGCATGTACAGTGGAATTGTAGGCAAAATAACAGTAATGGTAAAATACTTCATAATCAACTCTCAGCTGGTTACTTCACAGTTCTTCATCCCAGTAATCCTACTTGTTTCTCTTCCGTGAAAAACCCGTCTACAATTGATCTGGTTCTAACGGATCAAAGTCACATTTGTAGTGAACCGATTACACATGCTGACTTTGACTCAGATCATCTTCCTGTAACATTCAGACTTTCCAACGAAGCTATAATTCATCCAATTAGTTCTATGTTCAACTATCAAAGAGCTAATTGGTTGGATTACAGATCTCACATTGAAAATCATGTGGATCATGAAACTATTTTAGAAAATTCTGCGGACATCGACACAGCAATTGATAATTTGAATCATTACATTATCGAAGCACGAAATCTTTCAGTTCCCAAAGCTCAAACTAAATTAAATTCTCCTATCATCGATGACAATCTTCAACTGCACATTCGGTTGAAGAATGTTCGTCGACGACAATATCAACGTTCTCGTGATCCTGCTATGAAAAACATAGTTAAGGATTTACAAAAAGAAATTAAACATAGATTTACTCTTTTGCGAAATGAAAATTTCGCTAATGAAGTTGAAAAAATTAAACCATATTCTAAACCTTTCTGGAAACTTTCTAAGGTTCTTAAGAAACCTCAGAAACCAATCCCTGCTCTCAAGGAAGGAAATCAAATACTTCTTACAAATGGCGAAAAAGCTCAAAAACTTGCTCAGCCGATTGAGAGTGTACACAATTTTAATTTGAACGTTGTGAGTCCTATTGAAAATGAAGTCTCACTGAAATATGAGCATATTTCAACCCAAGTGTTATCACACGATGACATAATTGAGACGAATTTTGATGAAATTAAATGATTGGCAACACTGTTGTGCGGTTGATACGCGTTTAATTTCGTTGCTCATAAAAGATTAAATTTTTAGTGTTTTTCCTTTGATTTGAGTCTTAATTTTCGTAAGAGTGTGGTATTGAGAGTGTTTACTTGTGAAATATTGTGTTGGCTGGTCAAATTTCATATTTCAGCTTAGTAAATAATAAGTGTTTCGAAAAAGTGAATCTTGCATGATTATTTCAGCCATTATATGTGTCTCGCTACCGCTCGTTGGGGTGTGTTGGTGCCGGGAATTGCGCCCAAATTCGGCTGTTGTATCGCTGTTGTATCCTTAGTGTCACATAGTTCTGTTGCGCGACAGGGTCCTTGGTGTGTTGGTACCTCTAGCCTGTATAGCCATTCGGTACACAGAAGAACATTCTGATCAACGCGCTGTGGTGTTTGTCTCAATAGAGCTATACTCAGTTGCATGTGGCTATTTTCGTTGTGGCCTTCCCTGTGTTAGGCTCTGGTTGAATGATTGACAACTTTGGTTTAAGTGGTGCAAATCGCTTGGCACACGTGTGTAGTGTCTGATCTGTAATTGTTTTTTTGTGGTGTTGATATCTGCAATAGGGCGTATTGACTGTGCACTTCTATACATCTAATAGATCGTGGGCAGCTGATACTGTTCTGGTTGTAGTCTTGGCTTTAGCTGAGCTGGCGTAAGCAGGTGTGGATATTCGCCAACTGCTTCGGATTTGTATCAGTGCGCGGCTCGTGATTTGCATGATATGATTAGCGTATGTAACAAGACACAAGGTGCAAGGTAGGTACTATCATTCCCATTGCCGGTGGCGAAGGTACTTTATCTGAGGACATTCTGCAATATTTACGTATGTATTTGTAGTAGTGAGCTGTAATTTATTTCCGTTGTAAACAAACTCAATACCAATATCCCATTTTTTATATACTAATTTTCTCTCATAACACATTTATTTTCCAAATATCGTAGTCGGAGTATATTCGCTATCTCTGTTTTGTTTTTGGTTTGCTCATCTTATCCGACTATGGCTGACGATGAGATTTATTGTGTCGAATGTAACAAAAAAGAAAATGATGCAAATAAAATAATAACGTGCCTGTATTGTTTTTCGAGTGCACATTTCAAATGCCGTAACATAATTGGGAATGCCATTAGACGCATTCGAGAATCCTCATATTTCTGTTCGTCTGATTGTTCTGCTACATATCAGCGAATAATGGAAATGAAAGGCGATAATACGTCCATGATCGCAGCACTTGCGGAGAAACTGGAGAGAACAGTTTCTAATGCGGTGGCTTCAGAAATGAACTGCGTTCGATTGGAGGTTTCGAATGCAGTGGCAAATGAAATGAGCTGTGTCAGAAAGGAGGTAAAACAGATAACCACTGCAATTGAGTCGTCCCAAGATTTCTTGTCCTCAAAATTTGACAACATTGTAACCGATTTCAAAAACATAAGAGCAGAAAATGAAGAACTGAAACGAGAAATCTTGTCCCTGAAACAGTCAAATGCATCACTAACCGGAAAAGTCAACAAAATAGAACTAAATGTCGACAAATTTAACAAGCAAGCAACGTGCAATAATGCGATGTTATTCGGTATTCCAATGCTTCCTAATGAGAATGTGCCTGATATTGTTTCAAAAACAGTTGCAACTCTTGGTGTGTCTCTTGATCCTGATTCCATTGTATCGTCAACAAGAATATTCACAAACAGTAGGTCGGGAGGTGCACTAATCCCGATTAGGGTAGTTTTTAAAAATTCAGAAATTAAAGACGAAGTCATGAACAAAAAAAGACTCGTTAAAAAGTTACTATCAACATCGATTCATCCTACTCTATTATCAAACGGAAAAGCTACAACTATTTCAATCCGCGACGAGCTAACTTCGCTGTCTCTAGAACTCTTAAAAGAATTGAGGGAAGCACAGGAACTCCTCAACATAAAATATATTTGGACAGGTAGAAGCGGAGTTATACTTGTCAAAAAAGACGAGAATTCAAAACCGGAATTAATCAAGAACAGGGAAGACTTAAGTCGATTGTTCTCCCGTTATTTAAACAGCTCCAACTCTATCAACTCTCCCTCTCCTAAGAGGAAAAAAAATTAACTTCTATGCTATTTTTCTTTTTTTTTCTGTTGTATTGTTTTTTGTCTTATTCTCTTTATTTTAAATGTCTAGTACGATTAAAAATTTTTTTCATGATAGTGTTGCTGACTTCAATACAAGCTACACTGAGAAGAATAACAAGGATCTACGAATAGTCCAGTGGAATATAAGAGGAATGAATGACATAGATAAGTTTGATAGTATCAAATATTTTCTGAATGACTGTGATGTTGTTTTGGATATCATTGTCATTGGGGAGACATGGATAAAAAATGGCAATACCTCTATTTACAATATCCCTGGGTACAAATCCACCTTTTCCTGCAGAGATTCATCCCATGGGGGATTAGCTGTGTTCATTAGAAAGGAGATCGCGCATAGCATTATAAAAAACGAGATCATAGATGGCCTACATGCAATCCATGTTGAAATCAATATAAATGCGCAGCTCTCTGATGTCGTATGTGTTTACAGACCCCCTTCGTTTAAGTTCGCTAGTTTCCATGACATCTTGGAATCCTGGATATCTCAGTCCAGGGACAACAGACCATGTTTTCTAGTAGGAGATATGAATGTGCCCATCAACCTTTCCAATAACAATGTTGTCCAACGATACCGCAGCCTGTTGGAATCCTATGGTTTCCTTTGTACTAACACCTTTGCTACTCGTCCATTAAGCAACAACGTACTTGATCATTTTATATGTAAATCATGTGATGCATCTTGCTTGCGAAATGATACAATTTTCACCAACATCAGTGACCACCTTCTAATTGTGTCTACTATAAAATTGCACGTGCAGAGGCATAAACAGCTTCTTGTCAAGAAAGTTGTCGATTACAACAAACTCGAGAGAGATTTCAATGAGTTTATTAATAATATAGCAGTAGTAGAGGATGTTGAACAGTGTTTCTCCGATATTATATCCACTTACAACTCAATTCTATTGCAGTGCACCAAATCATACACAAAAATCATCAACACGAAAAACAATCACTGTCCTTGGATGTCTTACGATCTATGGAAATTGATACAGATAAAGTCTAACTACCTAAAAAAAGTACGTAAACATCCGGGTGACTTACACTTACAAGAATTACTTAAGCACATAACTAGTAAGGTTGATAAACTGAAAAGATCTAGCAAAAGGTTATATTATGCTAATTTGCTTAACACAACTTGTCACTCTAGACTGTGGAAAAATCTCAATACAGTTATGGGTCGAGTACGGGAAACAGAAAAAATCAAACTAGTTGCAGATGGAATCCATACGTCAAATGACCAGGAAGTATGTGAAGCCTTTAACAAATACTTCTCAAGCATTGGCAGTACTCTAGCGACCAGTATTCCGAACACTAATATCGACCCCGTTAGCAATATACCTTGTAATTCTAACTCCATATTTCTGAGGCCAGCTACAGTGAACGAAATTATTCCTTTAATAAATGAGTTAAATAGCAAAAAAGCTACTGGTCCCGATAACATATCGGTGAAAACTTTGAAGAGCAATCCTACTTCATTCGCTTCAATTTTATCTCAAGCTTTCAACAAAATCCTGATTACCGGAATTTATCCTGGATGTCTCAAAGTTGCCAGAGTTGTTCCAATATTTAAGTCGGGAAATCCTAACGATCCATGCAACTACCGCCCAATTTCAACTCTATCAGTGTTCAACAAAATTTTAGAGAAACTTCTTATTACCAGGCTGATTGATTTCTTCAATTCCAATAACATCCTGTACAACTTTCAATATGGGTTTCGACATGGTTGCAATACTACAACTGCAATAGTTGAACTCATGGATAGTATCATTAAGGAGATCGATTCTAAACAGATTGTTGGGTCGTTGTTTTTGGATCTAAGGAAAGCTTTCGATACACTGGACCACAGCATTCTCCTGCGGAAACTGGATCGGTACGGAATCAGAGGAATTGCCAACGACATCTTTCGCAGTTACCTTTCAAATAGAACACAGTTTGTAAATATAGGGGATGCGAAAAGCTCAAGACGCCAAATCGACGTAGGTGTTCCACAAGGCAGCAATATTGGGCCTCTCTTGTTCTTGGTATATATCAATGATATTGGTAACCTAACACTGAGAGGTATTCCGAGATTGTTTGCTGATGACACTGCGCTTTTTTATCCATGCAAAGACACACCAACTTTAGTGACATGCATAGAAAACGACTTACGTATCCTAATGGGCTACTTTAACTCTAATTTACTGTCTTTGAACATAGCGAAAACCAAATACATGGTATTCCATTCACCTAGGAAAAAACTGACGCATCACACGAACCCATGCATTGGTCAAACATTTATAGAGAAAGTTGATAGTTTTAAATACTTAGGAATTCACCTAGATTCAACACTATCTTGGGATAGTCACATAAAAGTGATTGAAAGCAAACTATCTTCACTTGCCGGTGCTCTCAGGAAAGTTCGCAATTTTGTTCCTAGGAAAGCATTGATCAGCTTTTACTTTGCATGTATCCACTCTCATATACAATACTTATTGATTATATGGGGTCATGCCTCGAAATCCAAGCTAAAAAGAATTCAAGTACTGCAGAATCGCTGTCTAAAAACTATATACGACCTCCCATATCTTCATCCAACATTACAACTTTATTCCGATTCTTCACACTGTATCTTACCTCTCCTGGCACTTCGTGATATGCAGGCTATCTTGTTTGTGCACAAAGTTCTCCATCAACCACATGCTCATCACAACATCTCATTACCCGTTGGTACCCAGCAGCGGTATACGAGACAGGCCAACTCATTATTTCGAGTAAGAGCTTATTCGAATTTGGGTCAAACTCGTATGACATATTACGGTCCATCGATATATAATAGTCTTCCTGATGAGCTCAAACAAACCTTCAATCCGGTCGAATTCAAAATGAGATTAAAGCGCTACCTAAAGACAGAGATAGCTAACTATATACTGTAATCGTATCAACCGTGTTTTTTGTTTTTGTGTTTTTGTTTTTGTGTTTGTACAGTTCATCCTTCCATCATCTACTCATTCATTCACTCATCCATTCATTCATTCATTCACTCATTCATACACTGATTCACTCAATCATTACTTCCCTCACTCATAAACTCTTTTATTCATTCATTCATTCATTGATTAATTCATTTATTAATTCGTAACATCATGTACCCATTCATTCATACATTTATCAACTTATAGATTCGAGTAATTGTTCAAATGTTGCAATCTTAAAAGTAGAGGAGGTTTTTGTGCCCTTTTGAGCAAGTGCTGGTACCACAGTCTACTCAAGAGGGCTTTTTTCCTGCTCAAGTGTTGAAATGAATAGATTACTGCTAGTTAATTAGTTAATAAATAATTACTGTTAGTTTTTGTAAGCTTTGAAATATTAGTAAGAGCCCCTTAAAAGGAATCCTACATTCCACTGGGAGTTCTTGCATAGTGTAAATAGTTAAATATCTCTTCGCTAGTATATAACGTTAGTAGTAATAACCTCAGCTTGTTATCATCGCGGTTTTGTTTCCTTTTTATTTTGCTATAGTTTTGCTTTTTTAAGCTGAGGTATGTATGTGTCCGTGGCCAGGGAGCTCCAGTTGTGAGCTTTTTGGTGCGGGGGAGTGCGGAGGGCTATTAAAAAAAAAAAAAAAATAAATTATTAGGAAACTCAAAAACATGAAGGCTCCTGGTAATGATGGAATTTTTAATATTCTTATTAAAAATCTTCCCGATGTTGCCTTGAGACTCCTGGTTAAAATTTTCAACAAGTGTTTTTCATTGGCTTACTTCCCAAAAAGATGGAAAAAACGCCAAAGTAATTCCTATCCTGAAACCTGATAAAAATCCAGCAGAAACATCAAGCTTACTTTTTTCTATCAGTAAACTTTTTGAAAAAAATATCTTGTTTAGAATGATGTCTCATATAAATGAGAATTCAATTTTTTTACCAGAACAGTTTGGATTTCGTCATGAACATTCAACTACTCATCAACTTGTCAGAGTAACGAACATGATAAAAGCAAATGAATCTTCTGGGTTATCCACTGGAGTTGCTCTTCTAGACATAGAAAAAGCATACGACATTGTTTGGCACAAAGGTTTAATAGCAAAAATGTCAGATTTCCAGTTTCCTATTTATTTGATCAAAACGATTCAAAATTATTTTACTGTTCGTACTCTTCAGGTTAGCTATCAGAATTGTAAATCTGAATTGCTACCCGTACGAGCCGGTGTTCCGCAGGGTTCGAGCGTAGCTCCAATCTTGTATAATATTTTCACTTCTGATCTTCCAAATCTACCCGTTGGTTGTCAGAAATCGCTATTCTGTGACGACACAAGTCTGTTAGCCACAGGTAGAAATCTAAGAGTGATCTGCAGTCGCCTACAAAGAAGTTTAAATATTTTCAGTGATTATCTGTCAAAATGGAAAATTAAACCAAATGCAGCAAAAACGCAATTAATTATCTTTCCTCATAAGCCAAGAGCTTCTTTTCTTAAACCAAACAATAATCACATTCTTAAATTGAATGGCTTGGAATTAACATGGTCTGATCAAGCTATATACTTAGGTTTAACGTATGACAAAAAACTCACTTTCAAGGATCACATTGAAGGAATCCAGGCAAAGTGTAATAAATATATTGAATGTTTATATCCTCTTATAAACAGAAATTCTAAGCTCTGTCTAAAAAACAAGTTGTTAATTTATAAACAAATTTTCAGACCAGCCATGCTTTATGCAGTACCAATTTGGTCAAGTTGTTGTTCCACCAGGAAGAAAACGCTTCAAAGGATTCAGAATAAAATTCTGAAAATGATTTTGTAGCGTCCTCCCTGGTTTAGTACAAATGAGTTACACAGACTCACAAATATAGAACCATTAGATGTAATGTCACATAATATTATAAGCAAATTCCGACAAAAATCGATGCAATCTTCAATTGAATCGATTCGCTCTCTGTATTAGTTAGTAAGTTAGTATATAAGTTCCTTTTCCCCATTACACAATACAAGTAGGTTTAGAATTTTTCCTACACAAAAATCTCAGAATTGCGGAAGCAAATAATGTCCTCATGGTAATAACCAAATCATATTTATAATAGGGCTGAAAAGTCACCACTTGTGGCTGAACACCCAATTTAAATCTTAATAATTTAATTTTAACTCATATTCCAATAAATAGTTATTTAAAAAAAGTATTTTGTTGGCAGCGTGTATACTAAGTATTGAGCATGCACCAGAGAAAACAGATATTTTCTCTTATTGGGAAAATTACACAGAAATTTATTGCACAGCGTCATTTGATAATTCTAGCAACATCAGTTGTCGCTGAAAGAGTCAATTCCACAGCGGGAAACGCGACTTGTTTGAGTCCAGGGATATTTCAATTTTTGAAAATGTAATTTGTTCGGCGATAATATCATCGATAATATCGATATTGAGTTGCGATATATCGATATTATCGATAACAGATTTTATTCGATATTTTCCATCTCTAGCATAAAGACCTTGGTACCGTACCATCCGATGCGTTATCGCTTCGCCAACTGGGCTTGCGATCAGCTTGAAGAAGACGCCGATTTTTGCAAAAAAGTCAATTTTTCAAGCGATTGCATAAACTTTTTATATGAGAAAGGCAATAAGTGTACTTTTATAGAAAAATTTGTTATCGTTATCATGATTTTGCGATAATACTAACAAGTAGGCACAAATTGAATAACAATACGAGCTTTAATTTGAATTATGATTCGTGAAAATCGGTTTAACCGTTACCGAAAAATCGGAGTGAGTTCCGTTTTTGGAGATTTTTTCACTATTTTCGATGCTTTCGGAAGCGAAAACCGGGTACTAGTAGTCCCAAAGTAGTTTTATATATTCACTAACTAACAGGATCTGCCAATTAGATGAATTTAGCAGCGAGTTTTATTAAAATGAGCATGAATTTCGCCATCGCTTGTGAAAAAATACTCATGAAATTAAAATTTTCACTAATCGCACTCGATCAACTTTGTTGAAGAATTTCCATTTCCATTAAATAAAAGATTGCTACGATACGCGGAGGGACAAGAACGCCCGTAGGATTGAAAGCGCAGCCTCCCTACGCGAGAGGTAAAGGAAATGGGACAACTCAACCAAGCGAAGGTGGACACATCGATTCATTCCAATTGTCTCCGGGTGGATCGACAGAACCTTCGCCGGGGACAAGCCGAGTAGAAGCCAAAGCATCGAACTTGAGTCGTCGGGGCGCCAGTGAACCGGAAGCCACGCTCCAACCGAAATCTCAGGATGGACCTCGACACTCATTCGAGTGTCCCGTGTGGCAAAACACGAGATTCGGTGTCGGGAGAAACTCTTTCGTCGGGGAGCTCTCCGTCGGCGTAGTCCAAATCCTTCGACGGGGATTAGATGACTAGATTGCGTAACTCCGGTTTGGATCGTCGGGGCGCCAGTGAATCGGAAGTCATCCTCCAACCGGAATCACTGGACCGACTCAATCATCCTGCCGTTCGAATCTTTCACGGATTTCGCGAGCATCGGTCCCGGGGAAACTTTCATCGTCGGAGAACTTTCTCGTCAGTGTAGGTTAGATCCATCGTCGGGGATTAGCCGTGACGTAGACCAGCCCTGGGTCCTCAAGGCGCCAGCAAACCGGAAGCCAAGCTTCAATCGGAATCGCCGGACCGACCTCTACATCCTCCTAGTCGATCTCCTTTAGCGAAACGAGTGGCTCAAAAACGAGTGATAAATGCACCAAAAAGTAGGAGAGAACAACGCAGACGTCCATGACGATGCATAAGTCCTGGAAGAGTGCTTTGAGCACCGAAAGCCTTCCACCCCGAAGTAATACCTAACGGTAGTTCCGGGGAAGTGGGGATGGAGATCCAAGGTGTTTTAACGGGTAGTTAAAATTATACAGTGGTAGTCCTCTGTTTCACTCTGTGCGTAAATGCATTTCACCTTGCAAAAAAAGCACAGACATTTTGTGATCTCAACGAACTGAGTTGAATGGTATATTACACTCGGCCCATTGGAGAACATTTGAGGCCCTTTTCAGTGATGGTATAAAGTTTTTAACACACTTTACCCTATATTGCCGGATCCGGATGATATTCAGGAATTACGTATGGAACCGCAGGACCTTTCATTTGAATTTAAGTATGTGAAAGTCGATCGCGCCATGTACGAGAAAAGTTAGAACACATAATTTCATTTTTGTCGTGAATACGACTTGCTTTACTATGGGGTGCCTTTTTAAAATTCACCCTCTGAGAGAGCGATAAGTTTTTGATCGTGAATATCTCTTGTTGTATCTAACGAATCAACATAATTTTTGCTACATGCCATCGGAAATATGATCACAATTTTATGATAAAATTTTCAGTTGTGTGACATTATCTCAAATAATTCAAAATTAAACTTTTCTGAAATGTTTGGTATAAACGAGTATCAAAGAGGATAATTCATAAGGCGCGTTTGCCTTTCTCGTATTTTTAAAGCTCATAGCTCAGTGATCTGTGAAAGGATTTATATAATCTAACTACCAATAGAATCGAAATTTTTCAACTTAAACGTGTATAGCAAAAGCATTGAAGTATTTCAATAGTACACTATTGAAAAACCTGTCTCATTTGACCCATGTCAACACCAGCCAATCAGAACGCGTTCTGAGAAAGAGAACAAAATATCTGCTACTGTACAATAAATCGATCGAGAAAAATGTTCCGAACAGTGTTTAATATCGTAGTGAGTTCCACAATTTGGTCCTTCTGAAAGGCAGGAATGAATCCCGTACAGCATTCTGATAGTTTCTTTCAATGAAATGAAATAATCGAAATAAAATTCTATATGCTGATATTTTTATAGCCGTTAGGACCGCCCATTAGTGAAAAAGCTGCAGACGAAATCACGTAAAAAGAAACCTCTTAACAATAATTGGATCAGTTTGGATTCTATCACCACTGCGAGCAGATGTATTTTGTGTCATTTGCAAAGCTAGTTTCGCTTCCGACAAGAACGATTACGTCACAGCTGCCAGTTGTTTGCATTTGTGAAAAAACAGCGAAGTTAAATACCCTCAGTTTAGTGCAAATCTAGAACTGTTTGATTTGATTTGTGCACTTTTCGCTGTGTGAAATTCACAGTAATCGAGATCAAGTGAAGCCTTCTTCAACATTGTTTTCAACTAATTGATATTCGGAAGTGTTAAGGAACATGTCAGTTGTTTTCGTATTCACGTCATCCAGTTATGTCTCTGACATTACCCACCCGCCTTTTTTGTCGTGAATACGACTTACTTTTCAAAATTAGCCATATGGAAGAATGGGAAGAGTTTAATTGTGACTATCTCGACTTGTATTAATGGCAGCAACATTATTCTTTCACTATTTAATCAAAAATATGATCAGGAATTTAGGCTAATATTTTGAATAGTGTGATAACCACAAACAACTCAAAAATTACGTTTTTGTGAAAATTTTGAAACAACGCTAAAAACTCTTTTGCTAGGGTATTTCGGTCAAGGACGATGATTTTGAGGTAGTCAGGCACATATCTTCAACTGAACGTTATACAAGGGGAACCGTGGTCGAAAATCAATCATTTCTTCTTGTGCGTTGGATGAAAGCAGACGCCGGGGCGAGAAGATGCATTCAAACAGCGACATCGAAGAGCGTAACTTCTGCGTGGTTAAAAACCTCAAACGCTCAGGTCCTAGTCAAACCAGTTTCGCATCATTTGGCACTGCGAGCGGATGTGTCGGTTTGCAAGCAAAGCTTGTTTCAATTCAAGCAAGAACGATTGCATCAGTTGCTGATGGTTTACATTGAAGAGAAAGAAAACAAGAAACGAAAAGTGGACAACATTATACAAAATCAGCCGTTCTAATGGCACTAAATGTTATCTAAAGAACTATTAAGATTACTTCTTTGCAAATCGAAGGTGAAAGTCATCAGTTTAGTGAAAATCCAAAATAATTTGATTTGCTTCGTGCACTTTTCGCTGTGCGAAAATCGTTCGAGAAAAATGTTCCGAACTGTGCTAAATATCGTAGAGAATTCCACAATTTGGTCCTACTAGAAGGCAGAAATGATTCCTGTACAACACCTTTATAGTTTCTTTCAATGAAATATGCGAATCCGAAATGAGATAATCGACGTCAAAATTCGATAAGTGCCTATATGTGTGGCCGTTGAAACCGCCCATTTGTTAACGAAAATCAAAAATAATACAAACGAAATCACGCAAAAAGAAGCCTCTTAAGAAAAATTGATTCATTTTATCATCATTTGGCACTGCGAGCGGATTTGTCGGTTTGCTCGCAAAGCTAGTTTCAATTCAAGCAAGAACGATTGCAAGTTTACTTCTTTGCAAATCGAAGTTAGAAATCCAAAATAATTCGGTTTGCATCGTGCACTTTTCGCAGTGTGAAAATCGTTCGAGATAAATGTTCCGAACTGTGCTAAATATCGTACACGGAAAGAAATCCGTTACTGCTGTTATGATAAGAAAATCACGAGAAAAATCATTTTAACTTATCATGAAATCATGAGCAATAACTCTTCTCCCACGAAAATTATTCATGGTTCGAAAATGCGTTATTTGAAGAATGCATTTCTCTCAAAGCTCGTAACTCAATTTTCTTTCCGGATATCACTTTGAACCCTCTGCCTCAAGTGATGTGATAGATTAATAGATTAATGGTAAAGCAAAAAGCAGACATTGAAAAGCAAGACCTACTGAAAATGTTTACTTGATCCTGAAGCATATTATTCAATAATCGTGTTGTTTTACCAACATAACATAAAAATAAAGATAATGAACCGAAAATTGACATCATAAGAGACTAAGCACGGCTACACTTTTCATTTGACAAACATCAATGTTACATTTTGTTCGAATGTATTCTTACATATTCGACGTGATCGTTGTTGCTAGAATAATATTCCGATAGCTAGCGTTCAATTCGATTGTGAATTTAGAACAGCATCTAACGAAAATCAGAAAAAACTACTTTGATTAATTTGTTTCATAGATATAACAACACAAGCTGTATTGATGCACCTAATAAGACGATTGTTTGCAAGAATTCGACATAGAGTTTCTTTTTGAGAGGCTTGATTCACCCGTGTTTTCTCATGCAATTCGTTTAAGTGTTTAAATTCTGAAACACAAAATCAAAACTGAAGTAATGAACGCAAGTAAACACGTTATCTTTTGCGTCGTCGTTTTTCAAAAACAGAATATTTTCATTTTAAAAGAAGCTCGTCGTGCTTTTCACTGAATTTATATTGCAAAAATGACCATCGTTGCAAAACTCACACATAACGCCTGAATTTATGTTGCAAAAATTACCATCGTAGCAGTAACACGCCTGAAGTTATACCCAACAACTTCAAGTGCGTTACGTCTAAATTTCATCGAAAACAGTCCGAATGGATCATGATCCGAGAAATTTTAATCATGGTGTATTATCATAACATGAAAATATATTATTTTCCCCAAATCATGACTCGTTTTGCTCATTTCTAGAGTCGGAATTTTGCCCGTGTTGAGAATTCCACAATTTGGTCCTTTTAAAAGGCAGAAATTAATCCTGTACAGCATGTTGATAGTTTCTTTCAATGAAATATGCAAATCCGAAATAAGAATATCGACTTCAAAAATCGTTGAAAATTTTAGTAGTGAAAAGGGGGAAAGTTTCGCAATTCACACAATCGATCAACTATCAATTCGAATTCGAAAGTGTAAAGAAATCGTGTCAGTTTTATTCGTATTCACTACATCCAGTTATGTCTCTAACATTACACACCCGAACTTTTTTTTGCAAATTTTTCCCCCATAACGCCGGAACCGGAAGTCGGCTCCAAATAATATTCAGAAATTTTATATGGGACCAAAAGACCTTTCATTTGAATCTAAGTTTGTGAAAATCGCTTCAGCCAGCTCCGAAAAAAGTTAGTGCAAAAAAAACGTTACATATACACATACACAAAAAAAACCCACACGCACATAGCCATACAGACATTTTGCATACTCGACGAACTGAGTCGAATGATATATGGCACTCGGCCCTCCGGGCCTCGGTTCAAAATTCGGTTTTCACTGTAATTGCATAACCTTTCTATATGAGAAAGGCAAAAAATCGAAAAAAATTGTCACACACGTTTCTCAGAGATGGCAGAACCAATTTTCGCACACTTGGATTCAAATCAAAGATCGTACGAACTTACATAATGTTCCTGAGTTTCATTTGAATCCAATTTCCGGTTCCGGAATTACAAGGAAATATGCGAAAATTTATGAAAAAATGCTCTCTCAATTTTGGCGGAAATTTCTTCACCGATTTTCTCAAACTAAGAAGCAAATAAAAGTTCTTGAAATTTTTTAAAAAGTTCCCGAAAAGTTGAAACAGATCCGCTCTCCGATTTCGGTATTACTGTACGATTAGTGAATATTTTCAATTTCATGAGTATTTTTTCACAAGTGATGGCGAATTTCATGCACATTTTCATAAAATTTGCTGTTAAATTCATCTAGTTGGCAGATCTTAGTTAGTGAATATATAAAACTACTTTGGGACTACTAGTACCCGGTTTCCGCTTTCGAAACAACCGAAAATAGTGAAAAAATTTCCAAGAACGGAACTCACTTCGATTTTTCGGCAACGGTTAAACCAATTTTCACGAATCATAATTCCAATTTCATCCAGATCCGACTTCCGGTTCCGAAATTATACGACGATGAGTGTCAAACATTCAAATCGTCATTCAAAATGACGATGCAAAACTGGTACGCGCCGGTACTTGCGGCTTTGCTCCGTTCGCAGCGTGCTCTGTTTAATTTGGTATAGCCCGCATGTTTGCCACATTTCAATCTATATGTTTCAGGTGCAAAATATGTAAATTTGTAAATCTTTTATTCAATTTGTACTTACATGTTAGTATTATTGCAAAATCATGATAACTATGTTTTTTTCTATAAAAGTACACTTATTGCCTTTCTCATATAAAAAGCTCATGCAATCACTTGAAAAATTGATTAGTGAAAATTGGCCAGGAAGACTACGTTTGTATGTATGATGGTGAGTATGTGTCAAACAATGTCACTCATAAAATAAATAATCTCATAGTCCCTTAGGTTACTATTGAATTACTTCATGTTTTCATAGGGTAAAGTGTGTTTAAAAATGTGCACCGTCATTTAGAGAGACGATTCAAAAAACGGTTAAGTTCTTCTGAATTCGGTTCAAAACTGGTTCAATTTGGAGGCTATATTAGTTACCTACTAACCGAACCGACTTCAGGTATATAGGTTCCATGTTCCCTGTTCCAGAAGTAGCGGAAATAGTGGTCACAAACTTTAAAACCAGACTCACTCATTTTTTCTGAGATGATTTGGTCGATTTCCACAAACTTAGGTTAACTTAAAGTTCCCATAGTCTCATATGTTGTTGTTTAATTTCATCCGGGTCTGATCATATATATATATATATATATATATATATATATATATATATATATATATATATATATATATATATATATATATATATATATATATATATATATATATATATATATATATATATGTATATATGTATATATATATATATATATATATATATATATATATATATATATATATATATATATATATATATATATATATATATATATATATATATATATATATATATATATATATATATATATATATATATATGTATATATGTATATATATATATATATATATATATATATATATATATATATATATATATATATATATATATATATATATATATATATATATATATATATATATATATATATAACAAAGTGTGTTTAATAATTTAGTGTGACGATGTAAAATACGGAAAAATTCTTATTAACTTGACATAACTGATTACAAATTGAAAAGGTTATGTTAGGTCATACCTAAAGAAAGTTTATTTTATTTTTTTAAAATTAATACTTTCGGAGCAGTGAATTTTTCAATCACGACCCGCACCCGCGAATCTTACCTCAGCCAGACCCTGTCAGCTTGGAGCGATCTCAATCTTCAGTTCAGCAACGCCATCGCACGGCGTCTCATTCAACATGTCATGTCAATTGTATGGGTGCGCAGCCCTGCTATTTTGGCGCGTACGAATTTGACATTTCTCTCCCCTACTTCTATGTATGAGATTCGATGCGGACTCACCTGAGGGCGACATGCTCACAAAAAAAGATGTTGCCAATTATTTGTTCGGGAAATGTGAGAGCTGGATATCTTGTTAATATGATGTCTTTGCCTCAGCGCAACTCGCTCGGATACAGGCTTAACATGTAGACACATGTTGCGCCACTGATCGAATCCTAACTTTGACAGTTGGCTACATTGTTAGCTACATTTCAGTTAAGACCGCGGTGTAGAAATGAATTCAAAAATCAAAAAAATTCGCAGCGTCGAGTTTTTTTACTGAAAAAATAGTTAGATGAGAAAAACAAATTTTGGATGGCTGATGTGGAACAAATCATTATTTTTTATACATATAGGGGTGCAAATTAGAAACACAAATAAAATGACACGTAGAAATGTGGTCAGGTTTTCAAAACTAATAGCTCAGTCAATTTTGTATCAATTATCAATATTAATTCACTATTTGACTGGAAATATTTCTAAGATTCGATTTGAATGTAACAATCCACGTATTTTCAATTATATATGATTGAAATTTTGATTAATAACGAGCAGTTACCTATTTTGTCAGCTAAAAGTCTAAGACGCTATGCTGGCTTCCTGGGTTTCCCTTATGGGGACGATGATTTTGAAGCAGTAAGCGACCTATCAGCTGGGAAGCATGATTGGTCAATTTATGTGAAAACGAACTTTTCAGTATCACGTGTAACATGTCAGAGGAAGGTAGCTGCTAGAAAACAATACACAAAGTGCTATAAACCGATTGAAGCTTTGATTTGGTTGCTTTGATATTGTGTCATGCGAGTTTGGATGAAATGCTTTGATATGTCGTTTGTCCCTGAGAAATGTGCAAGTATCCCAGGGTAAATTTTAAGTGCTGAAGATCAATTTCTAATTCAAAGAAGATGAACTCGATTAATTATCAAAATCGCTGAGTGGTAGTAATGGTGAAGAACTTAACGTTGTAAGAAAAGCATGCATAAAAACTTGAATACAAGCTTTGCTAAGAGAAACTTAAATATCAAAATCTTTTACGCTAGTATGCACGTAAGTTTAATTGCATATATTTGGGCTATTTAAGTAACTTCGTCGGATTAAGGCAAACAGAGTCTGGGCAAAGATAAATAATAAAGACATGTATGTGCTTACAAATATTTAAAAAAATCTGGTCCGTTCCCGGTACCTTCTAAAATGACCGCGCTCGCCGCTTGGTGGAGCGCGAGATTAATTGCATTGTTATCATTTCGACCAAAGTGTGCCATGAAATCTCAATATATACAAATGAGCTAACGTATCGAAAGGGTTCTCACGGTTTGACAATTGCATTGATTTATCACCATTGGTGCCAGTTTCACGGAGGACCGTAGATGTGCGCCAAAAAAAGATCGTGGCGCAAAAGCAAAGCTGTTGGAAGCACGCGAATCTACAAATAGAAGCGAAATTATAGCTAACGTTTCAGTCTTATGCGTAGCTTGCTAGAGGTAGGTTGTTGCTACACAGCAAGACAAAAAGTGCCATAAACGATTTGAAGCTTTTATTGGTATGCTCTGATCTTGTGTCATGCAAGTTTGGATGAAATCCCATGTTATGTCGTTCCGCCTGAGAAATTGACAACTACCTCAGGGTACATTTTGAGTGCATAAGACTAATTTCAAATTTATATAAGATGAACTTGATTGGTAATGAGAAATATTTTATCGCTTCAACCGAAATCGCAGAATGGTAGAGAAACGCTATAAAAATTACTACTTGCATACAAAACTTAAACACAAGCTTGGTGAAGAGAAGCTTAAATATCGATATCCGTATCGCAAGCATGTACAAACATTTAATTGCATACATTTGGGCTATTGATGTAATTTCGTCGGCTACGAAACAAATATAAATCACGATAAATAGAGTCTATATTCTGGGTTTGCGTGTTCGGTGTTGATTCCTAATAAGGATCAATCTAAGCAGACTCTTGTGCATTTGCGGATTCAAAAGTGTGACGATTAATTGAAAATGTCAATCATTGGAAATTTTGGTTACCTTGTTCCACATCAACGGCTCGAACAACCCCATGGGGCTGATCCTTGAAGTTTTTTCTTTAATTTTCACATATTACCATGTATCTACAGAAGTCGAATCCAAATGAGATTCAATAGCCATAAGACCTTTAATATGAATATAAGTTTGTGAAAATCGGTTAAGCCATCTCTAAAAAGTGAGTGCATATTATTGCCATTTTTTGGTGCATATCATCCTGTATCTCCGAAACCGGAAGTCGGATCTAGATGAAATTCAATGGCATACTATGGAATCATGAGACCTTTCATTTGAATCTAAGTTTGTGAAAATCGATTCAGCCATCTCCGAGAAAAGTGAGTGGAAGTTTTTGTTACACACAAACACACATACACACACGGACACATGCACACACTCACAGATATTTGTTCGGTTCGTCGAGCTAAATCGAATGGTATATGACATTCGGCTCTCCGGGCTTCAGTTAAAAAGTCGCTTTGCACAGTGATTGCATAGCCTTTCTATATGAGAAAGGTTAAAACTTTATTTCGCAAAATTTTCGTTTGAACAAAGGTTCGCTTACATATAACACTTAAGACTGACTAAAAATTCCTATCGCTAAACCTTTTATCGTAAATACGACTTACTTTACTATGGGCGCCTTTTCAAAATTAGCCATATGGAAGAATGGGCAGAACTTAATCGTGAATATCTAGACTTGTATTAATGGCAGCAACATTATTCTTTCACTATTTCATCAAAAATATGATCTGGAATTTAGGATAATATTTTGAACAGTGTGAGATAACCACAAACAAATAAAAAATTAGGATTTCTGAAAATTTTGAAACAACGCGGAAAACTCTTTACTTTTGCCTGGGTTTTTCGCGCAAGGACGACGATTTTGAGGTAGTCAGGCACATATCTTCACACAATCGATCAACTATCAATTCGAATTCGAAAGTGTAAAGAAATCGTGTCAGTTTTATTCGTATTCACGACATCCAGTTATGTCTTTGACATTACACACCCGTACTTTTTATTAATTTGAATTTGATAATTCAGCAAAGTTCAATGTCGATCGACGAGTTTGTCTTCGATATCGTATGGTTGGCTGTGTTGTCGGCAGGAACGGTTGCTATGTCAGGTTTATCACGTGTCAGCATTTTCCTTGCTGCGTTGGTCGGCGGGTCACTGGGCTGTAGCTATGATGAACTACGGATTCTTTGCTGTTCCGTGTCCGGTAGGGTAACAGAGGTATTTTGGCCACTTCATATATTTTGGCCCACCTAACAAACTTTATCGATTTCATCGGATTTTATCGATGTTAAGTAACTCATTTTGCATCAATTTGAAGCTAATCACATTAAATTACCTATTGCGGAAGGGGTTTTTAAAGGTATTACAATATTTGGTGGATATTTTTATAAAGTGGGCCAAAATAAAATCAATCCTAAAGTGGGCCAAAATACTTTTGTTACCCTATTTCGTAACACTTTCTCTTTAAGAGCGTCGATTGTCCTCGGTCGACTGTTTGAAAGTCAGTGGCGTATCTAGGGGAAACAAAGGGGGATTTCGCCATGGGCGCAACGTTTTGAAGGGGGCGGCAAACTAATCCTTGGAACCATTTTTTTGCTCGACCAAGCCATCTTTCTGGAGGGTTCAACTTATTTTTTGCTCAATAAACCAACGATAGGTGCGCAAATCTTATTTACCCAGTGCGCAAAATTTCCTCGGTACGCCACTGTTGGAATCTATACTGTTGGAAGCTTTTTGAAATGTGTCGTATCCTAGTTCCCGGTATCCGGTTCCGGAAGTACCGGAAATAGTGGTCATATATACCAAAATCGATCTCACTCACTTTTCTCAGCGATGGTTTGACCGATTTCCACAAACTTAGATTCAAATGTAAAGGCCTCGTGGTTTCGTACGGAATTCCTGAATTTCATCCGGATCCGAGTCCCGGTTCCAGAGTTATGTGGTAAAGTGTGTTACATATTGTACACCGTCACTTAAACCGGCGAAACAAAGAACGTAAAAAATTTTCTAAACTGGTCTCAAAACTACACAAATCGATAGTCATTATCAGTAGGCAACTACACAACAGATTCTGGTTTTCCTGGTTCCCGGTATTCGGTTCCGGAAGTACCGGAAATAGTGGTATACCAAAATGGATTCCACTCACTTTTCTCAGCGATGATATGACCGATTTCCACAAACTTAGATTCAAATGATTTCGGAACATTTAAATCGTAATTTAGAGTGCGTACTAGTAGAGTTTGTATGTCATGTTAGTTTTTGGCCGTACGAACCGACTTTGATTATACCGGTTCTCGGGTTCCGGTGCCGGAAGTGCATATAATAGTGAACCCACTTCGTTTTCTAAAGGATGACCTACGCAATCAAAGCACTGTTTTATTCTGTACGTTATGCACAAACAATCTCTTGGTTTCTTTCAAAAATCGAAATGAAAAATTTTGAATATTATATACATGAGAAAGGCATCATTACACCACTAGGTGGATTAAAACAGGTTTTTGTGGAAAGTGTAGTTTAGTACTTTTATGATGCAGTTCCCTGTCTCGATGACGGTGGAGTCACCGCAGGAGCTAGAGACTTTTAGATGAATGTTTGTATCAATAAATATAATGCCTCTTCTGACTTCTTTAATATTAGTTGTTTGATCCGTTTTTCTTATAGGACATCTTGGTTTCTAGTGTGTTAGAACTCGTCTTCCAGTGGTGTGAATTGTCGCAAATTTTACGTTCTTGTCGTTGTGACAGTATGTGGTTCTGTCTTTTAGCTGCATATTGCATTTCTGTGCTGATTTTGTTTGGTTTATGCTGGTAGCCTGTAGTTCTCGTAGCTCGTAGGGGTTGTTGTCCAGTATTGATATTTTTATCAGAATAACAATTTTGTCTCCGATGATTGTTGAACTTGCTGAACAGAATTGAAAAATATCGTCTATGAATTAAAGCTTCATGTTCTGCTGTATTAGTCTATAGAATATGCATTTTTTCTCTTCTTACGAGAGTATACTTGTGTTCAATAGATCTTGTTTAGAAAATTCTACTTGCTCTTTTATGTCTTCTAGTGTATGGATGAGAGAATCTATGCTGAATATTAAGTTAATGTGTTCTGTAATAGTATCTTCTCTAAGTGTGTTGTTTATCAATGACATTTGAGAGCTGATTTTCCTAATGATATTTGTAACATTGTTTATTCTGTTTTGGAAACTAGTATGTATATTGGATTGTTTCATTTGGTTATTTACTATTTTGTTTTCTTGATCTTGTAGCATTTCTAGGATAGGTTGTACAGTTTTTAAATCTTCTTCATCGGGATTACCTGCTATGTGTTTAACCATTGTTCTTAATGATGCCTACTATGTGATATAAACACTGAAGAATGCTTTTATGAACTACTCGATTCAATCTGAATCAATTGATGTCAAAAATGAGCCCAAATTAGTGTCACAAATTATTTAATAAGATGATAAAAAATGTTTTTATGAGACTGTTTTGAAGAAAGAGAAAGGCATTATCACACTACTAGGTGGATTGAGAAAAGTTTTTTGTTTTACAATCGAAGAAATAAGTCCCTTAGAAGAATTAGGCGTGGCATTTGCATCGTTTTTTTTTATTTTCAGCTATGTTCTGTAAATTTAAGGTCGTTAATTTGACTTGTTGTCTAAGCGAACGAGCGTTTAAATTTTTCTACCTGACAGGACGTTTCAAATAATTGGATTTATGATTTCCATCGCAATTTGAACATGAAAATTTATCTGTGGTTTCATTCATTGGACAAACGTCTTTCGAATGCGATTTACCACGATTCAAACAGCTTATATTAATATGACAGTTTTTGGTTCCATGTCCGAAGCCTTGGCAACGACGACATTGCGTTAAGTTTGCAATACCATTATGCCGTTTATAATGTTCCCAATGAATTTGAATGTGGAAAATAGAACGTACTTTTTCTAAAGTTTTTAAATCCGTCTGTTGTCTTTTAATTCTATAAGATCGTCTATGTTATTAGAAAAATTTAGATCGTCTATGTTATTAGAAAAATTTAGAATAACGAATTGAAATTTCTTCCGTGTTGAATTATTTTTAGCCTTAGGCTTATTGCCTTTTCAGTTGGACGCAGACATTTTTGAAAAATAAAACCTTTTTTAATCCACCTAGTGGTGTAATAATGCCTTTCTCCTATTACTCATTACATCATAAATATAATCGTGAAATTCGCAAAAACAACTGTTTATTGAATAGAAATAGGATAATTTGTTCGGACCTAATCTCACAAACTCTATAAAACCTGTTTACCCTGTAGTTCCAGAACCGAAAGTAGTATCCACAACAGATTAAGGAATTTCGTATGAAACTGTAAGACTTTTCTATAAGTTTGTGAAAACCGATTTGGCCATCTCCAAGAAAAGTAAGTGAGATCCTTTTTTGAAGTTTTTGATCACTATTTCCAATTCTTCCGAACCCGGATTCAGATAAACGGTATAGCCGAAGTTGGTTCGTTTACTACCAACAAATATGACCTACAAATTGGAACAGTTTTGAACGTAGTTAAACCTATACTTACTATCTCATGCTCTATTTCGATTAAACCAATTAAACGAAATCTAACAAACGAAACGAACTTGCGTTTCTGTTACTTCAGCATATGTAACTCAAGCTAAACAGCATAAAACATGTATAAGGATTTATATTTTTAGCATTGTTATTATTATTATTATTATTATTATTATTATTATTATTATTATTATTATTATTATTATTATTATTATTATTATTATTATTACTATTATTATTATTATTATTATTATTATTATTATTATTATTACTATTATTATTATTATTACTATTATTATTATTATTACTATTATTATTATTATTATTATTATTATTATTATTATTATTATTATTATTATTATTATTATTATTATTATTATTATTATTATTATTATTATTATTATTATTATTATTATTATTATTATTATTATTATTATTATTATTATTATTATTATTATTATTATTATTATTATTATTATTATTATTATTATTATTATTATTATTATTATTATTATTATTATTATTATTATTATTATTATTATTATTATTATTATTATTATTATTATTATTATTATTATTATTATTATTATTATTATTATTATTATTATTATTATTATTATTATTATTATTATTATTATTATTATTATTATTATTATTATTATTATTATTATTATTATTATTATTATTATTATTATTATTATTATTATTATTATTATTATTATTATTATTATTATTATTATTATTATTATTATTATTATTATTATTATTATTATTATTATTATTATTATTATTATTATTATTATTATTATTATTATTATTATTATTATTATTATTATTATTATTATTATTATTATTTTTATTATTATTATTATTATTATTATTATTATTATTATTATTATTATTATTATTATTATTATTATTATTATTATTATTATTATTATTATTATTATTATTATTATTATTATTATTATTATTATCATTATTATTATTATTATTATTATTATTATTATTATTATTATTATTATTATTATTATTATTATTATTATTATTATTATTATTATTATTATTATTATTATTATTATTATTATTATTATTATTATTATTATTATTATTATTATTATTATTATTATTATTATTATTATTATTATTATTATTATTATTATTATTATTATTATTATTATTATTATTATTATTATTATTATTATTATTATTATTATTATTATTATTATTATTATTATTATTATTATTATTATTATTATTATTATTATTATTATTATTATTATTATTATTATTATTATTATTATTATTATTATTATTATTATTATTATTATTATTATTATTATTATTATTATTATTATTATTATTATTATTATTATTATTATTATTATTATTATTATTATTATTATTATTATTATTATTATTATTATTATTATTATTATTATTATTATTATTATTATTATTATTATTATTATTATTATTATTATTATTATTATTATTATTATTATTATTATTATTATTATTATTATTATTATTGACATTACTACACAACGTGTACGAAATAGAACAAAACACGCCTTGTTCGTTTTGTGTTTTCTTCTTCTTTCGCTACTTCTTTCGAATAGAATGAGATTTTACAGTAACTTTAAAGACAGTATGAACTTTAATTCAAATCTAATTTGTGAAAATCGGCTCAAGCATCGCAGAGAAATCGAAGTGAATTTAGTTTAAGGAGTTGTTCTTCTCCACTTTCGGTGCTCTCGGAACAGGAAAAGAGGGTATCAGAAGTGCCGCATTAAGTTTTCATGCCCACAAACTAACAAGCTCTGCAAACCAGAAGAATTTATCAGACAGTTTTATGGGATTTGTACCTGTTTTTAACCATCGTTCGTGGAAGAATACTAATAAAATTGGTAATTTTCCACTTATCACGCTTTAGTTCCGAAACCGGAAGTCGGATCCTGATCAAATGTTCCACAATTTTTTACTATATTATAAGACCTTTCATTTGAATCTTAATTTGTAAAAATCGGTTAAGTTATTCCAGAGATAATTAAGTGTAAACTTTTTCTCAAATTTTCACATATTACCATATAACTCCGGAACCGGAAGTCACATGCAAATGAAATTCAATAGCAAGGTATGGGACCGTAATACCTTTTATTTGAATCTTAATTTGTGAAAATCGGTTCAGCCATCTCTGAAAAAAGTGAGTGCATATTTTTTTCGCTTTTTTGTTACATGTCATCCTATATCTCCGGAACCGGATGTCATATCGGAATGAAATTCAATAGCAGGCTATGGGACTATGAGACCTTTCATTTGAATCTTTGTTTGTGAAAATCGGTTCAGCTATCTCTGAGAAAAGTGAGTGCATATTTTTGTTACATACACACACATACACACACATAGGCATTTGTTCAGTTCGTCGAGCTGAGTCGAATGATATATGAGATTCGGCCCTCCAGGCCTCGGTTAAAATGTCAATTTCCACAGTGATTGCATAGCCTTTCTAAATGAGAAAGGCAAAAATTAACTAGACTGAATCAGTCTTCGATTACACACCTAGTTTGGAGCTGAATAATTTCTTAGTCTTGAAAAAGACTGATTATATTAGAATATCACTCTTTGTATAGCCTTGAGAACGGCTGACTAATTGTTAGTATTATTCACTAAACGCGACTAGCCGTTAAACTTTCTTCGAACCGAGAACAATTGTTTGTCGTGCAGAAAACGTGTGTAATGAGGGCTTTCGGAGAACGGATTATCGAACAACCGTTCGTCTCGAGGTTCTGATATATAACTGATGTATTTTAACTGCATGATCGGATGCCAATGGGAATTAAATTTATACCCGTCCTTTGCATGTGTGTTGGTGTTCGATAGTATGAATTCAATTTGTACGAATTTCATTGAATGATATTAAACTAAGGTAGAATTATAAATTGTAGCGCAGAGTGCTTGTTTGAATTTACATATAGGTGGTAATTAGTGTATATAAAAGGTGTATAGGTGGTAATTCGTGTATATAAAATTCGATAGTTTTTGAAGTAACAATTTAGATTAGTAGAAATACATTTTCAATTTAATAGAGGCAAATTATTCACAGGTGTACGTTTCCAACAGGGTGGGGTCCGTTGAACTGTGCAGTTCAACTACTCTTCGTCGGAGACCTCGTCCTTCGCTTCTGTGTGCTTATTCTCAATGGGTAGTATACAAAGCTCGGTTGTAGCTCGCTGGAAGATTCCTGTAGCTGTGCGAACATTGACCACTCGTACAATGCCATCTCTTCCTGGAAGAAGTTTATCGATTCGTCCCAACGGCCAGTGCAATGGAGAAACGTTGTCGCGTTTTAACAGAACCATAGTACCGACTTCTATTTTGTCTGGGATGGACCGCCATCCAGAAGGCCTGTTGTGTAGTAGACAAATGTAGTCCGTTGACCACCTTTTCCAGAGGTCTTGTACTGATTTGTGCATGATCTGGAAGTGTTTCAAACGATTAGTTGGTGTATTCGTATAATCTGGTTCAGGCAGCGAGAATTGAGACTCGCCCACCAGAAAATGGCCAGGAGTGAGAGCATTCAGGTCTTCGGGATGATTGGAAACCGGAACGAGGGGGCGAGAATTCAGCATGCTTTCTATTTGACCGATAGCGGTGCGGAAATCATCGTAGACGTAGATCGTTTGTCCCATGATGCGGTAGAAATTGTGCTTGAAGGCCTTGGGCAGCTCGTGGTGGTATAAAGTTGAACTGAACACCTCATTCTAAGAGAACTGTCTGTATAGCTGCTGATTGAAACTGTTCTTTGAGCTATAGTCGCATCTCCCGTACTTCACGATTCGCGCCCACGAACGCGGTGCTGTTGTCGCAGTATATGTTTCGAACACGACCGACACGACTCAAAAACCGCTTGAGTAGGTTTAAGCATGCCGAAAACGAGAGACCGGCGACGACGTCTAGGTGGACTGCCTTAACCACCATGCACGTGAATACTGCGACCCAGACTTTTACCGACGCGCCTCTTCCCACAAGCGGTCGAACAAGAAACGGACCACAATAATCCAGTCCAACATTTTTGAACACTTTCGCCGGAGTGATGCGTACGCTCGGCAATGGACCCATAAACTGTCTGCATTCTCGTGGTCGACACCGGAAACAGGTTATGCACTGATGGACCGTCCTTCCAGCGAGAGCTCTTCCTCGTAGAGGCCAGAATCTTTGTCGTATGGTGGCCAACAATAATTGAGGGCCCGAGTGCAATGTTTGCAGGTGAATGGAACGAGCAATTAAATCTGTCAGATCGGTTTTTATCGCTGACCCGACAATTGTTCACAAACCGGTAACAATAGGCGATTGTTTTTAGTAGTGGACCGAGTTGAGAACGACAGGTTTTAATAATAAATACGCACGGTTTCAAACATAATCATAATCTGTCTTCTTTATTTAAATATCATCCTTTTATAGTCTATTCTCTCCTAACTTTGTTAAATTAAAATTTCCAGTATGGATTGCTATAAATCCGGGGGGAGGAGTTAGAACGCGTAGCTTAAGTCTGATTTAACCAATGACGTGTCTCGGTCATTGTAATCTATTTGAGTAAGAGAGAGAGTGAGTAATGTTTCTAGACAAGTGTGTGAGTGTGATGCGGAGAGGGGAGGTTGAGAGTAGTCAGGTTTAACTCTCGTGAGTGTCGGTTCGAGTCAGTGTCTTTTCCTGGGTTACCGTTATTCTAGGTCATGCCATATGGCACTGTTTGAGAGAGGTGTAGAGGTGTGGAAAGTGGAGAAGCGGGGAAATGACATAACTGAATTGTTTTTAGTTGATATTTGATGCTCAAGTTTCCGTGTTTACGTTTGTTGTATAAATGCGATATTTTTCGTTGGGTTGAAGTAAGTGCTGACAATTTAATTGTCTTATGTAGGTGAAGTTTATATTTCAAGTGGGTTTCTGGGCTTCGTGACTTGGTGTCAAATGGAAATTTGTCGAGTACGTGTTTTATGGAAATTTGTCAAGTGCGTGTGGTCTGAAGTGTGGGAAAGATTTACTTTTGAATATTTTACATGGTCTGGGATGTGTGAAAGATTTAATGTTACATGGTCTGGGATGTGTGAAAGGTTTAATGTTACATGGTCATATTACATCATCCCCCTTTTGGAAGAATGATGTAACGAAGGGAAATCATTCTGTAGTGTTTTAAGGGATTAGTTTACTGTTGCGTTCGAACTCCCTAACAATTTTAATATATATTACAGTGTTTTCTTATATCTAAAATAACCGAATTTTACAGTTTTTCTCAGAGAAGCTGAGTAAAACTTCACTTACATCCACGGCAATTATTTTTTGATTTTTCTCTCTTTTTTTTTTGTTTTACGTGGTGTTAAGCTCGGTATCTAAATCTTAATTCTAAAAGTTTGATGTTACAATTTTGTATTTTATGCTTTGATGAGTCTATTTTTGTGAACAATGGTTTTTTCTTTTGACTGTAAATTTTGTATTTCACAATTTGAATCTTGAAGTTGTGTAACTTTAAATGGACCAATATAAAATGGATCTAGCTTGCGTCTATTTTCGTTTTGTAGATATACTATGTCGTTTAATTGTATTTCTATCGGATTGCACAGGTGATCTGTTGTCGATTTTCTGAATTCTTTTTGGTGTATTAAGTGTTTGCTTGCTATTTCGTGTGATCTGTGTAGTCTGTATTGTAATTCTTTATTGTACATGTCGAAATTATATATTGGTTCAATTTTGTCTAAATAAATTTCTTGTGGTAGTCTGGCTTTTACGCCGAAAACTAATTCGTAGGGTGTATACCCATGATCTGAGTGTGGTGTTGTGTTATATGAAAATGCATAGTATTGTAACCAATCATCCCAGTCAGATTGATGTTCGTTGATAAAAGATCGCAGAAACTCTTTGAGGCATCTGTGATTTCTTTCCAAAGAACCAATTGTCTGAGGATGATAAGCTGTCGAAAATGTTTGTTTAATTTTTAAAAATTTGCAAATTTGTTCTAGAACCTCGTTTTTATATTCGGTTCCTCTGTCGGTTTTTAACTCAAGAAATTTACCGTAAGTTAAAATGAAATTTTCTACTAACGCTTTAGCTACGATGTTAGCTTCTTTGGTTGGAATAGGTATATATACAACGTATTTGGTTAATTCACACTGTATGCTTACAGCGTATCTATTATTATGGATTGTTTTGGGTAATGGTCCAACCGTATCGATTGCCACTACTTCAAATGGTTTGTTAGGTGTATTAGTAATTTGTAATTTTTCTTTAGTATGTTTAATAATTTTGTTCTTTTTGCAAATTTCACAGGCCTTGATGAAATTAGCAATTGAACTTTTCATAAATTTCCATGTGTATATTTCTCTTAATTTGAGGTACAATCTGTTTTGTCCGATGTGTCCTCCTGTTGGTAATTCATGGTGATTCTTTAATATTGTTTGTATTTCCTGAGGTTTACTAATAAACTTCGGTGGTTTGTAGATAATAATTTGTAATGTTTTAATTGTTTTTAGGGCGAGACCTTTAAACATTTCCATAGGTACCATTTCAAATATTTTATCATTGCAAGAGATTGCTACTCTGCTAACTTTTAATTTTCTCATTTCTTCATCATATTTGGAGATTGCAAACACTAGTGTTTGTCTGATATCTCTTATTTCTGTAATTACACGATGCATCGGTTTTTGTTTTTGTATCCCTTGGTATGTATCAATTATGATGTGGTTGTTTTCGAAAAAACACCTCATTTTCAATAAGTTTCTTACTTCGCTAGGAGTTTCCGTTGAATAAACAGAGAGTTGATCAGGCTCACTGTTGATGCAAGGATTATTACTTAAATTATTATTATAGTTAGTATTTTTGGTATTATTTAATTTATCTTGTTCTTTTTTCTTTTTTATCAGTTCTTGTTTTTTTGACATTGACCTTGTATTAACCATCAAAATACTATTTGCCTTTAATTCATCGGAAGACATTATTATGCGTGATAACGCATCGGCTGCAACATTACTTTTACCTTGAATATATTCTATATTAAATTCAAATTCCTCTAAATCTAACCTCATTCTAGTTAATTTGGAGGTTGGGTTTTTCATATTAAATAGAAATACTAACGGTCTGTGATCCGTTCGTATAGTAAATTTACGTCCATATAGGTAGGACTTAAAGTAATTAATTGACCAGTGTTTTGCTGTCAATTCTTTCAAAATTACTGATTTATTTTTTTCTCCGGGTGTAAAGCTTTTGCTGGCGAATGCTATTGGTAGGTCATTGCCATTAATTATTTGTGATAAAACTGCACCACATCCAACGTCTGAGGCGTCTGTGGTTAAAATAAATTGTTCATTAAAATCTGGGTATTGTAGAAGTTTTGGTGACATTAAGAAGGATTTTAAGGTTACAAAAGCATGCTGACATTCTAATGTCCATGAAAATTTCTGGTTTTTCTTTAGTAGCTGATTTAATGGGTAGGCTATGGTTGCGAAATTTGGGACGAACTTTCTGTAATAGTTGCAAAAGGCAACGAATCTTCGTACGTCGTCGCTACTTGTTGGCGTAGGATAATTTTTTATTGCTTCGTATTTATTACTATCCGGTAGTATTCCTTTGTCTGTAATTTTGTGACCTAAATATGTTACTTCTGTATTAAAAAATTTACACTTGTTGAGGTTTAATTTGAGATTGTACTTCCTAATGCGTTCAAAAACTTTCTCTAAATTCTGAAGGTGGTGTTGAATTGAACATCCAACTACTATAATATCATCTATATATACAAAAGCATGTTCAGGTGTTAATCCTGACATTGCGATTGTCATCATTCTTTGAAAACTGTTTGGGCTGATATTTAAACCAAACGGTAATCTTTTAAATTGAAAGTGACCGGATTGGGTTGAAAATGCTGTAAATTTCCTGGAGTTTACTTCTAAGGGTATTTGATGGAATCCTGACATTAAATCCAGAGTTGTAAAATATTTTGCTCTACCAAGCTGATCTAGGATAGCATCAATTCTTGGCAGTGGGAATTTATCGGCTAATATTTTTTTGTTAAGTTGCCTGAAATCAACTACTAATCTCCATTTTGTATTATTGTTTTCTGATTTTTTCGGGACTAGTAAAATTGGATTGTTATATGGTGATATGGATGGTTCGATAATATCATCTCTCAACATTTTGTTTACTTGTGTTGCAATTTCGTTGCTTTGTGAGTGAATCGTTTTGTAGTTTGGAATGTATACTGGGACTCTATCGCTCAGTTCAATATTTTGTGAATAAAAATTGTTTGACGAAACTGGTTCGTCTGGTAAGCAAAATATATCAGAATAATTTGAAATTAATTTTTCCAGGCTGTTTTTAGCGTATATGGGTACATTGCTTAAATCGAGTTCAGTTAGAACTTTGTTTTTTCTAGTGTTATTTTTGTACATGTTGTTTTTCAAAATTGTGTACTTACTTAAAGGTTCTAAAATTGGCTTGAATTCTGATTGGCTGACGTTTATAGGTTTGTCAGTAGTATTCATAAATTTTACGAATTGGTTTTGTGGTGAAATAATTGCGCTTGCGCAAAATAACCCTTGTTTAATTTCCTGTGAGTGTAGTACCATGTCCTCACTGATATTTAAATTTTGCATTATTCTGATAACTTCGCATCTTCCTGGTATAATGTAATTTTTATCGATTGTATCTTGAATCGGTATTGCTATTTGAATATTGTTAATTGTAAAGTTTAATATCCAACATTCATAATCTATTAGGCATTTATGAGCCGATAGGAAATCTCTACCCAAGATGCCATCTGTAGAAATAGGAAAATTTGGGCTTACTAGGTGGAATCTATGTTTAATAGAAACTTCGTTGTTAAATATTAATTCTGTTTCTGTCGATGCGATGGTTTCTATCTCGCCATCGGTAATTCCGGTAAGTTTAGTTTTATTATTTATATTGATTGGTTGTTGTGGAGATATTTTGTTTGCTTTAAATACTGATATATCTGCACCTGAATCAATAATAAATGTGCATATTGAATTTGTCATTCTTATACCTACTTTGATAAAATTAGCGGCGTGTATATTCATGGTATACAAGGTCTTTCTTAAAAATTTTGGTTCGTTGGGTATTGGTTAATATTTTGTACTTGTTCGTACTGACTTGGTATTATATTTAATGTTTCATTTTGTGAGGCACTCTCCATCTGTTCCTCGTTGGTTAATAATATTCTGTTATTTCCGTTCCTTCGGAAATTTTCGTGGTATTGACCTTCTCTGCGGGGTCTTCCACGGTAATTTGTTGTATTCCGCATATTACCTTCATGCCGGAATTCTTGATTATTTGCATTAAAATTGTTATGGTTGAAATTATTATTAAAATTATTATGATTATAATTATTTCTATTATTATGAAATAATTGTTTTTGTGGATACCTATTGTATTGCACTGGATATCTGGGTGCATTATATTGTCTTGCCCCTCTATTAAAATTATTCACACGTTGTTGGTGCTGTTGAACAAAACGTGTGTGCATTATTTGGGAGTGGGTTATTTCATCTGTACCCAATTCTTGTGCTTTCTGGTTTGCTTCTCTTATGTTGCTGAAATTACCAGCTTTGAGAATTATTTTTAATTCGGTGTTGTTACACCCTTCTATTAGAGCGTTTACCCCTATCTTAGTGCTCATTGATTTTGCCACTGGTAGTGGGATATTTTGCTCGACATAGGTATTTTCTAGTTTTGTGCAGAGGGTTTCAATTTCATCGCAAAAACTATTTATTGAGTTTTTTTGCTTTAATGTGTTTATTTTTGCTATGATACTTTCGGGGGTGGTCGTGATTTTACACCTTTCCTCGACTAGTTGTATCAAATTATCGATTGTGTTGACTGTTTCAGGAATGCCTTGTCTGGCTTTTCCGGACAGTCTGGTTTTTAGAAATTTTATTGCCATGGCCATGTGGTCTGGCAGAACTAACTCATTCAGCAATCTAGCTGAGTCGATAAACGTGTATAAGTTCTCAGGAGAACCATCGTAAGGTTGTATAAGAGCCGTCGCCTGACGTAAGTCGAACGGGGTTGTTGTTTGGGTCATTGTGTCGTTTTTGGTTGCTTTAATACATGCGAGTTTAAATTTTATTATTTCGCAAATTTCGTCAGTCCACAGTCTCGTATTTTTTACTAAGTTGTGGAAAGTTTTGTCGTCGATAATTTCTTGTTCTTTTGTAAAAAATTTTTCAAGGTCTGTTTTTAATTCTTGGCATCTATTCAATTTTTCGTCGAGTAATTTTTCTGATAGTTTCGTGTTTATAGACTTTTTTACATAAATGTGGAGTTTTTCTAGCTCCTTATAATTTTGCATTTCATTTTTGCTTGGATATATATAACGTTTATATAAAAATTTATCGTATTTTAAGTGGACATTATATTATTTTTATCGTTATGTAAATTTTTTTTTTTTTTTGTTAAAAGAAAAAATCATTCCTTTCGCAATTATAAGATATAGTGTGTAGTCTTCTGGACATGAATATACATGCATAACCACATTTGTGTTTTTCAGGAATCGCCTGTTTGCGTTTTTCCTCTACACGAATTTTAATTTCATTAAGTTTCTCTTTGACCGTTAAAGGCCATTTGTCGTTATAAGAATTTTCCATTGTCGCCTAAAAATGTTTGTGTACGTAGTCTAAATTTAAACGTTGGTCAGTTGTACCTGACGTGCGGCCTTGACTGCTATCTTTTCCGTATATTGTTTGTGTAATTTTAGTAGGCCTTTCAGTAGCAGATAGCCTATTACTATCCCTACCAACGCGCAGAGTGCGATGCCTTCCGTTTCCCTCGTCTGGGAGGCTATTGTGTTATTGATGGTTTCGTCTGACGAAAACCAACCCATAATCCTATTCACAAATGTTGTTTTGTCTCAACTCGATATATTCCTAGCTAGTTGTCCCTAATTCCTAATTTAAGCACAGTACCTTAGTTTTACTCCCTTTTCGTCCTCATGTTGCCGGTACTCCTGTGTGAGCGTTGTCGTCGTCTCTTCGTGTTGTAGCGGATCCTTCCTTGGTGACACACGGTTTTGTTTTAATTCTGTTTGCACACAGAATTTCTCCGGTAGTTCATAGTTAGCGTCGCACGATGTTTTCTGGTTATTCACTGCTATCAGACGAGCACCAATTACCGAAAGTCGAACAAACTAACGATAATAACGATCGTCACTTGCATCTTTTCATCATTAAACACTCGTTTATCAGTTATTGCATTCTGTTTATTGTTAGCCACTAAAGCCGAATTGCACACTTCACCAAATCACCAATAATTGGAATTTGTTGCCATCACTGTGGGATGCCAGGAACACTTTTTACGGGCATGCAACTATTTCATAAGTCAATTTCTTGTATTCTGTTTAGCCACTTAAGCCAAATCGCACACTTCACCAAATCACCGATAATTGGAGCTTGTTGCCATCACTGTGGAATGTCAGGAACACTTTTTACAGGCTTGCAACTATTTCATAAGTTAATTTCTTTGAAGCAGTAGTAACTTCCTTTGGAAAAATATAGGCACTTTTGCACTGTTCCGAATTTTGAATCCTGATCATTGTTAGAGTTTATTTCTTCGAATTTTTTTTTTTCTTGCCTTATCACTTGCACTTATAAAACAGTCAATAGTACTTTAACTGAAACCGAATTGTTTCACAAGTTCAATTCCCGAGAATCGTTAAGAAATTCCATCACTTGCACGTATAAAACAGTCAATAGTACTTTAACTGAAACCGAATTGTTTCACAAGTTCAATTTCCGCGAATCATTAAGAAATTCTATCACTTGCACACCACGGAATCGCTGGTCGGAAAAACACTCGGTCGCCATTTAATAATAAATACGCACGGTTTCAAACATAATCATAATCTGTCTTCTTTATTTAAATATCATCCTTTTATAGTCTATTCTCTCCTAACTTTGTTAAATTAAAATTTCCAGTATGGATTGCTATAAATCCGGGGGGAGGAGTTAGAACGCGTAGCTTAAGTCTGATTTAACCAATGACGTGTCTCGGTCATTGTAATCTATTTGAGTAAGAGAGAGAGTGAGTAATGTTTCTAGACAAGTGTGTGAGTGTGATGCGGAGAGGGGAGGTTGAGAGTAGTCAGGTTTACCTCTCGTGAGTGTCGGTTCGAGTCAGTGTCTTTTCCTGGGTTACCGTTATTCTAGGTCATGCCATATGGCACTGTTTGAGAGAGGTGTAGAGGTGTGGAAAGTGGAGAAGCGGGGAAATGACATAACTGAATTGTTTTTAGTTGATATTTGATGCTCAAGTTTCCGTGTTTACGTTTGTTGTATAAATGCGATATTTTTCGTTGGGTTGAAGTAAGTGCTGACAATTTAATTGTCTTATGTAGGTGAAGTTTATATTTCAAGTGGGTTTCTGGGCTTCGTGACTTGGTGTCAAATGGAAATTTGTCGAGTACGTGTTTTATGGAAATTTGTCAAGTGCGTGTGGTCTGAAGTGTGGGAAAGATTTACTTTTGAATATTTTACATGGTCTGGGATGTGTGAAAGATTTAATGTTACATGGTCTGGGATGTGTGAAAGGTTTAATGTTACATGGTCATATTACAAGGTAATCAAAGTGTCGTCTGGTATAATTACTGATAACGAGACGAGTGGTTTTCGTTCAGTATTGTATAAATCATAGTCCGAAGAAGACAGTCCAATGATCGCTGGAGGCCAGTTGCTAACCTTGTCCATGAGAAATGATGGGCCGTCCCACCATAAGCTGTTTTGGATGATTTGGTCGGGTCGGAGTCCCCGCGAAATATGATCTGCTGGATTTTGATCTGATGGAACATGGCGCCACCTATGACCTTTTGTGGGCCGATTGGTTTCCGCAACACGGTTAGAAACGAACACGCGCCAGGAGGAAACTGGGGACTGTATCCAGTGCAATACGACTGATGAATCCGTCCAAAAAATGGTTTGGCCTGAGAATTGTGTTGCTTGAGTAACGGTGTCTACAAGTTGGCTTCCTAGAACAGCGGCACATAGCTCCAAGCGAGGGATGGAGACATAACTAACAGGGGCCACCCTGGATTTGGCGATGAGCAGGCGACATTGAGGGCTCCCGTTTACATCAGTTGATAGCACGTATACACAACAACCGTAACACTTTTCAGAGGCATCGCAGAAGCAATGCAAAGTGTATGATGAATCACCTGAAGAGAGGATCCATCGGGTAACCTTCAGCTCTCTCAGTTTGTCGATAGAAGACCGAAACGTTAACCACCAGTCTCTCAGCTCATTTGAAAGTGGCTCATCCCATGCAACTTCGCGTTTCCAAAGATGCTGAATGAACATTTTTGCACTTTGAATAACTGGCCCGACCAATCCCAGCGGATCGAAAAGCTGGGACGTTTCTGATAGAACGATCCATTTTGTTACCGTCTCCAATGACAGGATTGACGGTACTTTGAATCCGAATTGGTCCTGTTGAGGAAGCCACAGAAGCCCGAGAGTTTTTACCGATAAACTTTGATCTAGTTCCAGCTCTGATGTTGCTTCATGAAGCTCAGGCGAAATGTGAGCGAGAATCCTTGGGTCATTGGCACACCATTGTCGAAGGTTGAATTGCCCACACTTCAACATACCGTTGATTTGTTTAATGGTTTCGACGAGGAGATCGAGGCTGCTACATCCAAAAAGTAAGTTAGCAACATAAAAATTCGATTTTACCACGGGCGCGACCAGTGGAAACCGTTCATTTTCATCCTCGGCGAACTGGTTCAGGACCCTAGTTGCTTGAAACGGTGCAGCAGACGTCCCGTACGTTACTGTTTGCTAAATTTTAATGGTTCCGATTCCATACTTCTCCACAAAATTTGCTGAAGAGATCTATCATCCGGATGGATGAGAATTTGCCGGTACATTTTCTCTATATCGGCAGACACCACGTACCGATGGAGACGAAAATTTAGCACGATCGACAGCAAAGTTGGTTGAACGGTATACAACAGATCGTTGAGCGAAATGTGATTGCTACTTTTTGACGATCCGTCAAATACAACTCGGATTTTTGTTGACGTGCTATCCGGACGATGAATTGCGTGACGAGGCAAGATACATTGTGGTTTCGTAATACTAAGTTCCACGCGCTCCATGTGACCGAGCTGCTCGTATTCGTTCATGAAGCGAGAGTAGTTAGAGTGCAGAGCATGGTCTGCCCGAAAGCGACGCTCGAGAAAGCTAAAAGGGCGCTGGGCCGCTGACAGAGTGTCACCCAAGAGAGGCAATTTTTCATGACGAATTGGATACCGCACGATGTAGCGACCATCCGATGCTCTCGAGTGTGTTGATCGGAAATGGTCCTCGCATATTTGCTCCTCCTTAGTGAATGCCTTTCCATGCTCGAAACCCTCGATTTCCCAAAATCGTTGAAATTTGGTATCCATATGATCGTCAACCGAAACTAAGCTGCAGATGACAGGTGTAATTGGTCGTGATTGGGCTTTTCCTGCTACAAAGAATCCAAGTGATGTTTTCTGGAGTGTGAGTTGATAATCACCAATGTGAATCTGCTCTGGCTGCAGGAGCTTCATAAATAGCTCGGCTCCTATCAGCAAGTCAACACCAGCGGAAGCATGAAACTGTGGATCGGCAATGGGCAAGTGCTTCGATAATTTCCAACTTGCGATGTTCACTGTCCTGGCTGGCACGACGTGTGTTAGTTTAGGCAACACTAAACACTCTATCTGACTACTGAATGTTCCAAAACGGGAAGCAAAATTAACCACAACACGGCGACTAATATTAACGATGGATTGACCTACTCCACTCACGGGCTGATTGATCTTGATTCTTTTCAAGCAAAGTTTTTTAGCAAGTGATTTCGAAATACAGTTCGGCTGAGATCCACTGTCCAACAATGCACGGGCAAAATGGAATGATCCATGTACATCTTGGACTTTGATGAGAGCAGTAGGCAGAAAAACAGTGGATTCTGAATAGACAGAAGAAGGAGAACTGTCAGGCAGGTTTGAGAAGGTGGAAATGATGCGAAATTGTCGTGTGCCGACGACTGTGAAGGCGCAACAACCGACGACGGCGATGACGAAGACGAGTTCAACGAAAACGTTTGTAGCGATACGGGGAAAGAATGCGATTGAGCGTATCGGGCTTGATCCGACTCATTGCTAGTAGGGGCAATGTGATGAGTTCCAGTGTGATTCAGTCTTTGACCAGACGCGAACGTTGCTGCGTGCGACGGGGCTGGACCGAGATGAAGAAGCGTGTGGTGCTTTTGATTGCAATACTTGCATACGCCTCCGGTGCAATTTTTGGCGAAATGTTGCCCTTTCAGGCAATTGATGCAGATGCCATGTTTTTTCGCTAGTTCGAATCGTTGTTGAGGGGACATTCCACGAAAGACATCGCACTGAAACAGTAGATGAGCATGTTTGCAAGCCACACATTTGACGACGTGTTCCGAAGTGGCGACATTCGAAATGGTGCGAGCTCTCGGCTGCCTTACATCCACAGCGACAATTGAGTTTTGAGAGTGGGAGAGCTTAAGCGACTGCAGCATTCGTACGCGCTTGTGGATGAAGTCAACGAGATTTGTGTACTGTGGCCTTTCTGCATCCGAGCATTCGGATTCCCATTCTCGCTGAGAGCTTGGGTCCAAACGACTGCTTAAAAGTTCCACTAGAACTGAGTTCCAGTTATCCTTCTCGTCTTCAAGAGTAGCCAAAATTTGGATATGTTTTTCGAAATGATCAACAAGATCTGACAGACCGGACGCTGATTCTTTCCGAACAGCGGGAATCCTGAACAACGCCGACACATGTTGTCTGACGAGTAGGTTTGTGTTATCAAAACGATCAGTAACTAGTTTCCATGCAATCGGGTAGTTGTTGCCCGATGTTTGAATAAATTGTATTATACGAGCTGCATCACCTTTGAGTGAAGCGCGAAGGTAATGTAACTTTTGGATATTTGGCAAAGTTGAATTCCTATGAATCATTGAATCGAAAACATCGTGGAAGTTCGACCAATGTTCAATGTTTCCATCGAATTCAGGAATTTTAATCTCCGGCAGTCGAAGTCCAAGAGTTTGAGGGGGCGGGCAGTGTGCCGGGGAATATAGCGGACTGGGAGGTGCAGGGAGTACCTTTCTCGACAACGCTCCTTTTAATTGAAAATATAGATTTTGGAATTCGGATCGTTCCCCGGAAAAGATCGGATCGCCTATTCGAAGGGAATCAAGTTCATTTTCGACTTCTTCAAACTCCTCCCATAGCGCATCTAATTTTTGTATACGAAAAGGAACTTCGTTGGCTTGGGCCGCTATATAATTTTCATTAAACTCTTCAATAAGTTTGACCGAACCAAGAATGTTGGTACGCCGAACAAGCAGTAATTTATTGTGCTTTGTTTTCTTTGTCATAGAGCGCGACATCATTGTTCCACTTTAACTGCACGTGGCTCGAATTATATTAAAGAGTACCCACCTGCCTTTCAGCTTCAATTTAACCTTACCCGTTTACCACTGCCTTCAATGAGACTCAGCAGTGCTAGATGGCCTGAGACGATTTCCTGAATCAGACTGCAAAATCGGTGACGACCGACGCAGGTACTGTTGAACGTCCTTCCAAAAGTTGTCCAAACGAAAGATGAACCGACGTGTGGCTGCAGGTGACACTGCTGATGATGGCGTCGCTATTGTTTCCAGAAACGACGCCGCTATTGTCTCGATGTGGCTGGTAGAAATCTCCAAAAATCCAACGATCGTTGCGGGAAAACGAGTGCTATTCTCAATTCCCGGGTTACGGCACCAAAATGTTATTCACTAGACGCGACTAGCCGTTAAACTATCTTCGAACCGAGAACAATTGTTTGTCGCACAGAAAACGTGTGTAATGAGGGCTTTCGGAGAACGGATTATCGAACAACCGTTCGTCTCGAGATTCTGATATATAACTGATGTATTTTAACTGGATGATCGGATGACAATGGGAATTAAATTTCTACCCGTTTTTTGCATGTGTGTTGGTGTTCGATAATATGAATTCAATTTGTACGAATTTCATTGAATGATATTAGACTAAGGTAGAATTATAAATTGTAGCGCAGGGTGCTTGTTTGAATTTACATTTTGTTTAGCATATAGGTGGTAATTCGTGTATATAAAATTCGATAGTATTTGAAGTAACAATTTAGATTAGTAGAAATACATTTTCAATTTAATAGAGGCAAATTATTCACAGGTGTACGTTTCCAAAAGTTAGTCTTTAAAAATACTGTTAGTGATTCAGGCAGCCTTGAAAAAGACTGAAGCCTTGAATCAATGAAACTCTAGGTAGCCAGAAAACAATTCCAGGAGCCAAGAGCTATGTTATACGCGTGCGGTGCGAACGACTGTTGTGCAAAAACGCATTTAATTATCTTTCCTTATAAGCCAAGGGCCTCTTTTCTTAAACCAAACATCATACCTTGGAATTGAAATGGTCTGATCAAGCAAAATACTTAGGTTTAACGTATGACAAAAAGCATACCTTCAAGGATCACATTGAAGGAATCCAGGCAAAGTGTAATAAATATATTGAATGTTTATATCCTCTTATAAACAGAAATTCTAAGCTCTGTCTAAAGAACAAATTGGTTATTTATAAACAAATTTTCAGACCAGCCATGCTTTATGCAGTACCAATTCTATCAAGTTCTTGTTCCAACAGGAAGAAAACGTTTCAAAGGATTCAGAATAAAATTCTGAAAATGATTTTGACCTTTGACCCAACGACCTCCATGGTTGAGTACAAATGAGTTACACAGACAGCAAATTCCGCGAAAAGTCGAAGCAATCTTCAGTTGAATCGATTCGCTCTCTGTATTAGTTAGTAAGCTAGTATATAAGTTCCTTTTCCTCATAACACAATACAAGTAGGTCTAGAATTTTCCATACACAAAATTCATCATGTTCCCAGTGCACAAAAAGGAAACAGAGAGAATATCGACAACAATCGCAGCATTGCCTTACTTTGTGCAAATCCCAAGTTGCTGTAGAGCCCATTTTTAATCCCTTTTTAAAATTTATTTATTTATTTATTCGTCAAACAAACGTAGACTACAGACAAAAATAAAGTTACGATGGTTTCTTATATTGATATAAGAATATATATTAGTACGATTTGTTTTCAATTTTTCTTTTATTTCTTTCCTGGACATAGTTAGATCGATTTTTTGACAGTTTTCGTTATAAAAGCGCATCATTTGATGAGCAGGATTATTTTTGGCATAATTTTTTTCATTTTTTCCGAGAATATTTGATGACTTCTGAGATTCCGGCTAGGAGCATACAATTTTAGTTGTGAAAATAATGATTCAGATTGTACTCGTTGAGAAATAATTGATAGAATAAAGCATTGTAGCTTTGTGGCGTTCTTCGAGTGTTTTTAAGTTTATTAGCATACAACGCGCTTTATATGATGGAAGAAGAAATGTAGTCCAGTTTAGTATACAAAGCGTATACAGTAGAAATTGGTTTTGGACAGATTCGATGCGTTCTTCGTGTACGGAGGTACATGGGTTACATGCTATGCTGCAGTGTTTCAAAATTGGCCTGACATAAGTTGTATAACGGCTGAAAAGTTCGTATCGTTTAATAGAAACACACATTTTTTTGAAAAAAATCGTTTTTATTATTCAACATAATTGCCATCAGAGGCGATACAGCGATTATAGCGATCTTCCAACTTTTCGATACCATTTTTATAGTACGATTTGTCCTTTGCCTCAAAATAGGCCTCAGTTTCAGCGATTGCCTCTTCATTGCATCTAAATTTTTTACCAGCGAGCATTCTCTTGAGGTCTGAAAACAGGAAAAAGTCACTGGGGGCCAAATCTGGAGCAAACGGTGGATGAGGGAGCAATTCGTTCAATTTCAGCTTGGTTTTTCGTTGTTGTTTTTGATCGATTGTGAGCTCACGCGGCACCCATTTTGCACAAAGCTTTCTCATATCCAAATATTCGTGAATAATATGTCCAACACGTTCTTTTGATATCTTTAGGGTGTCAGCTATCTCGATCAACTTCACTTTACGGTCATTGAAAATCATTTTGTGGATATTTTTCACGTTTTCATCGGTAACAGCCTCTTTTGGACGTCTACTGCGTTCATCGTCTTCGGTGCTCATATGACCAGTACGAAATTTTGCAAACCACTTACGAATTGTTGCTTCGCCCGGTGCAGAATCTGGATAACACTCATCAAGCCATTTTTTGGTATCGGCGGCACTTTTTTTCATCAAAAAGTAGTGTTTCATCAACACACGAAATTCCTTTTTTTCCATTTTTTTCACAATAACAAAAGTAGCTTCACTCAAAATGCAATATCTCACAAACTAATAATCAGACAGCTGTCAAATTTATACACGTATCTTTTGAAGGTTGGTACTAACTGAAAATGGTATGGATTTAATTCTAGTGGCGCCCTCTCATAGAAACGATACGAACTTTTCAGGCAATCTGTTATAATAATTTTATTAGGTAAAAGCCCTGGAAATTATGACTGAAACGTTTAATAAAGCCTAACATACATTTTGCTTTATTGACAATTGTATTAGAATGCTACACGAAAGTATGTTTTAAGTCTTAAATTACGCCTAGGTCCCTAATATTTTTACCCTTTTCTACAGGTTGGTTTTTTAAATATATGTTAGTAGAAATAGATATGATTTTTCTACTAAACATTATTGAACTACATTTCTTAATCTTTACTTGAAGTAAGCTTTTATTGCATCTGTGTAGGCTTACGCACCCCTGGGCATTATGGGCAACGAGAGAGAGAGAGAAATGAATATAAGCGACGGTAGAAAAAATGACGCTTGAGAAGTGTTACCCAAGCTAAGTCTTGCTGAAAAAAATCATTTAAAACCGTATTTCATCGCGTTTATTTAATCGACAAAACACATCCGTCCTGTTCCACGTACCACATTTGTTGACTCCGAGTCGAAAAACGCGGAATAACGTCGGTAACTATGCTGCAACCGCAAGCAAATGAACAGCCGCAGCAACAGTTGCTGTTAAGCTCCCCGAATCCTGGAAAAACAATCCTGCTATGTGGTTCACCCAAACCGAAGCGCAGTTCATCCTGGCGAGAGTAACTCGTGATGCAACCAAGTTCTACCATATAATCGTAAAAGTGGACCAAAGTGTGTTGTGTCATATTTCTGATTTGATTACGAACCCTCCCGAAAACGATAAATATATGTCTATTAGAGCCCGACTGCTAAGCCGTTTCGAGATGTCGGCGCAAGCCAAAATGGAGAAATTGTTGAATTCTTGCGATTTAGAAGATATGAAGCCAACACACCTCCTCGCTCGGATACAGGATCTTGCAGCAGGACTCAAGGTCGACGACAGATTAATGAAAATGTTGTTCCTACAACGACTTCCTGGAAGCGTTAAAGCGGTACTGACAATCCACGACGGCACGTTGTCTAAATTAACCGAAATGGCAGATTAGATGGTAGATACCACTTCCACGCATGTAGCAGCTGTTGCACCGCAACCGTCATCCGAAACAGGCGCATCGACGATCGGATCGCTCATCTCACTGCAGAGATCTGGAAGTTGAAGGAGTTTACCAGAGGCAAACACGAAAGAAATCGTTCATCGTTACGCGGTCAGATAAGGACGACGAAACAATATGCTGGTACCACAGAAAATATGGTGTCAGTGCGAACCAGTGCCGCAAGCCGTGTACTTTCAAAAATATTTCAAAAAACTAAGCAATTCCCTATCTCTTGCGGCAGAGATGGGCACGAGCACCAAAAGCCGCCGTTTGTCCATTTTGGACAGGACAAACAGCATCCGTTTCTCAATCGATACGGGTTTAGACGTTTCAATTCTGCCCGCCACCAGAAAAGACAAAACCAAACCACCGATTCCTTTCCTGCGGCACGCTGTAAGCAGTGCGAATATTAAAACTTTCGACAAACGCTTCCTGTACGTGGACCTCGGACTTCGCAGCAGATTTTCCTGGAATTTCCAGGTTGCAGACGTGAGCACAGCAATCATCGGAGCCGATTTTCTGTGTTACTTGTTACTTGTTACTTGTAATTACATGCCCATCTACACTCCGAGCAGTAGCTCGGCACGATGTAACCCACCACATAGTGACCAAAGGACCAAAGTCGCTTGTAAAGTACGTCGTATGTCGCCGGATAAGCTTTCGCTCGCCAAGCAAGAGTTCCAAACCATGATGGAGCTCAGAATATGCCATCGTTCCCATAGCAGCTGGGCTAGCCCGTTGTATTGCGTTCACAAAAAATCTGGACAGCTACGCTTTGTGGGTGACTATCGCAACTTGAACTCCGCAACCGTTCCCGACAGGTCGCCGGTACCGCATATCCACAACCACCACGTCAATATCTAATACGATTGACCTCGAGCGAGGTTACCACCAGATACTGGTAGAAGAGGACGATATTCCGAAGACAGCTGTTATTACTCCCTTCGGCCTGTTTGAATTCACTAGAATGCAATTTGGTATGTGTAATGCCGGTCAAACCTTTCAAAGGTTTATGCATAAAATATTTTGGGACCTTTAATTCGTTACTGTTTTTATAGATGATATATGCGTGTCCTCATCTTCCAACGAAGAGCACCACCAGCACATGCGAGTGGTTTTCGACTGACTGCGAGCAACCGGCCTTGTAATAAACCTCCCCAAATGTAAATTTTTGCACAGAAAGAAGTCGACTTCTAATTCAGCGGCCGAAAATGAATAAGGATGTCGCCGATTTCGTAAGAAATTGTGTAGCCTGTCAAAAATCGAAAGTTCAACCTTACCTCCATCTAATTTCCATTCTTATCTGCTTACCATTTTAGACCGTTTAATCCGATGTCCCGAAGCGATCCCGCTAGAAGATATGACAGCACATTCTGTGGCAATGGCACTCTACTCCCAATGGATCTCACGTGTCGGCTGCCCTGAGGACATCACTTCGGACCAGGGACGCCAATTTGAGTCCGAACTATTCAATGAATTGGCATCTCTGCTCGGGGCAAATTATATACGAACCACCGCTTACCACCCACAAGCAAACAGGATGGTTGAACGCTTCCATTGCAAGCTGAAGGAAGCAATCATGTGCGTCGATGCAAAAAAAGTGGTTCTACCGACTTCCTCTAATATTGCTACGAACCGTATTCAAGGAGACATGAATTGCTCACCCGCCGAAATGGTCCAAGTTAAACATCACACCAAAGGAAAGTTTTTCGTGCACAAAGGTTTAAAAATTGCACACACGTCTTTGTCCAATACGATGCGATTAAAAAATCACTCCAACGACCATACGATGGGCCGTACCGAGTTATCGACCGCACCGAAAAGTACATGGATGTGATGATGAACCAGAAGGTTGTAAGGATATCAATCGATCGTCTCAAACCAGCACACATCAATACGGACGACCCCGTATTCGAGTGCCCTAAAAATAAAAGCACGTTTCAAAAAGTTATACCGACAGGTCACCGTGTCAGGTTTTTGGTGTAACTGGTAGGGCACTGTGGAGGTTTACGCACCCCTGGACATTACGGGCGACGAGAGAGAGAAGTGAACATAAGCGAAGGGAGAAAAACCTAAGTCGTGCTGAATAAAATCGTTGAAAACTGTATTCCGTTGCGCTTATTTAATCGACAAAACACATCCGTTCGGTTCCACGTACCACACATCAAATGTTGAATACGTTGATTTCATATTGGAGTACTTCAGCATCTACAGCATTTTTTATTTCCATAAAGAGCTTCATGTCGTCTGCATATACACGTACTTTTAGATGTTTGAGTAAAAAGGAAATGTCGTTTACGTACAAGATAAAAAGAAGAGCGCCTAAATGTGAACCTTGGGAAACACCTGAAGTGACATTTATTGATTTGGAGTATGTGTTTGATAGCGTACAATTTTTTACGTTTTGTGGGATATGATTCAAGCCATTCCAAAAGTTATCGTTTAATTCCATATTTTTTGTCGTGAATACGACTTACTTTACTATGGGGCGCCTTTTCAAAATTTACCCTCTGAGAGAGTGATAAGTTTTTGATCGTGAATATCTCCTGTTATATCTAACGAATCAACATAATTCTTGCTACATGCCATCGGAAGTATGATCACAATTTTATGATAAAACTTTCAGTTGTGTGACATATTCTTAAATAGATCACAATTAAACTTTTCTGAAATGTTTGGTATATACGAGTATCAAAGAAGATAATTCATAAGGCGCGTTTGCCTTTCTCGTATTTTGAAAGCTCATAGCTCAGTGATCTGTAGAAGGATTTATATAATCTAACTACCAATTGAATCGAAAATCTTCAACTTGAACGTATATTACAACAATATTGAAGTTTTTCAATAGTACACTATTGAAAAACCTGTTTGATTTAACCCATGACAGCACCAGCCAATCAGAACGCGAGATGTCTGTATCTATACAAGGGCATCCATATAAAAGTTGAATGGTTCATTTTTCCTACCATTTGCTGAGCAACTCTTCCCGAAACAAGACACACGACAGCAACATCGAGGACCTGTCGTCTCATTGTTTCCCGATATGAATGCACGAGACACCGTCAGCACAATGACACCGAAAAATGCAGCCAAAAAGTCCAGCAAGGCCCATTGCCGAAACAAGACACACACGAGAACCATCTCAGATCTCAATATTTCCTACCAAAAGATTCATCAAGATGGGAGTTAAAATAATTTGCACCGTCACTAACACATTCAATTACGAACGGCAATGCGAAAGCGAAAGTGATGATGTTGAATACATCTTTATACTAGTATACAGATATGCCGTGCGAAACAGAGTATACAGATCAATATGTATTTTTGTCGCGATTACTTTAGTATGCGGCCGAAAACAAAAATTGTTAGAACAAATGTTTCCACTTGATTTGCGCATTCTACTTTCCAGGCGTATCAGAACTGGCTAAACTTAAAGCAATTCTAAATATTTCTTTATCACAGTGATGTGGACATCCTGAAAAGGACGGGGTTTTCAACGGATGGCCAGCTGCAGATGGCGAGGGATGATTTTCGTTTTCGTTGTCATGGGCAGCGTTACCGGCCAATTCCAACACTTCGGCAACCAAGTACTCCATCACTGCCGCCAGATAGACCGATGCACCAGCACTGACACGCTCGGCGTAGTTCCCCTTCCGAGGCAAACGATGGATTCTGCCGCCAACTGGACACTTCAGACCAGCACGGTTTAAGCGGGACTTTGCCTTGCTATTAACTGTTCCTCCACAATATGCTGTTAACAGCTCGACGACCCATTCAGTATTACTGGCTGCCGCTCTGCTAACTCTTTCTTTTATATCGTTTCACTGTTTCCCGTTCTGCGTATAGGAAAGGAATTCTAACAAAGGGGACGTCCGTCCACTGCTACCACTAGCACGTATAAAAGGAAATGTGATGTGAGAAATAGCGTCATTTAAGTTAAAGCAGCTACTCTGAACGTACGAGACACCGTCATCACGATGGCACCGATAAGATGACAGATTTGTACCGTCACTAACTCATTCAAGTACGAACGGCAATGCGAAAGCGAATGTTGAACACATCTTTATACTAGTATGGGGTCGTGTGAAAATATGCCTTGCGAAACAGGGTTGCCATATATACAAATTAATCTGTATTATCATTATTATTATTATTATTATTATTATTATGATTATTATTATTATTATTATTATTATTATTATTATTATCATTATTATTATTATTATTATTAGAATCACTCTTGCATACCGAAGATCGTAGATACTTTCCAGACCAGGCCATTCCAATTGTCTCGTACTGAAATTTCGAGAAGAATCAGATATCTTCGAACTTCATAGCTTCAATAAAAATAAACTACAAATTTGTCGTACCTAGCTTCCTATATTAGCAAATTAAAAAGGAATTGTTTCAAGTTTGGAATATATAGTTGTAGAATAGTAGCTGTTTAACACTCCAAATACCAAGCCTCAAAAAAAGTTGGAACGGTAACTTTGAGCTGTCATAGCTCAGCTGTTTTTCAACGAATCTCAATAAATTTTACACCCTCGAATTTTGTGAAGTTCGTAGATTGATTCCAAAACTTTGTAGCTGACGATTGGCAAAGGAAAACCAATGAAAATTTGATTTTTTCCGTTCCAAGTTTTTTTCACGTGCCTAATATGCGCTATCTGCTTTCCAATTTTCTTTCCTTTGGCATAAACATCGCATAGAAAATATTGAATACTTCAACTTTACCGAGTCATAACTTTGTTGTTAGTCAACCGATCTTCAAAATTTGTTCACCATTGGAAAGGTACTACTTCCACAAATACAATGCACTTAAAAAAACTAAAAATAGGGTTGTCTACCCAAAGTTATAATGAAAACTGTAGATTGATGACCTAAGAAAAGATGAGACTTTTTACTATGATCGTAAATATCTCGAAATTCAAAGCGATGACCTACAATTTTCCTACAATTTTCGATCAACTACCTTTCCTGCACAATCAAAAGAAAACATTAAACAATCGATGAATTTATAAATATATATGAATTTTTCAATTTTTTTCACATGTTTGTATATAACTCAAAAATTAAAGCGATGACATGTACATTTTTTTGATTCAGAATATTGGAATCATTACCAGAAACAATGTATTGATGATCAAAATTATATATCCGTTCAAAGAATCTCAAGAAATTTGGTACAAATACAGAGAATTTCTATTATTGGGAAAATTTTGCAAAAAAAAAAAACAAATCAAAACTTTGAAATTTTAACATATATATTTTATTATTTTAGTTGGAAATTTATTATGAACAAAATTTACAAAAAAACTGAAACTTGGATTTCACTGAGAATCTTAAAAAATTTGGTAAATATACCTAAACTCTAAAAATAATAATGTTTTTGTATTGGACAAAAGATCTAAACAATTTTTATGCACAACCCAAACGGAATTGTTAACTACTAAAATTAGGTTTTTTTGTTTTAGGTTTTCCGTAAAATCTCAGAAAATCGGTAGAAGATCGGAAATTTCAAAATTTCTGATATATATATTGCGTTCCAACGTTTCTGCAAATCAAAGTGAAAATATTGGAATCCGTTTTGATTTCATCTGTTTCAAAGAGACGTAGCATTTGTTTCTATTAATAAAATAAATTTTGTGACAACACGAAAATTTTAAATTATTTCAATGGCTTTGTACAAAAAGAAATAGAACGTAAATTTATACGAATTCCATATACTAACCCATGGTCAAAAAAAATAACAACTAAAATTAAAAAAAAAATTGCTTGATTTTTGTTTTACTAGCAATTAAAAACTAAAAAATATATCTTAAATTTTCCGCTATCCTAAACGTCATCAATTATAGTCGATAGAATATTAGAATTTAAATATCACAAACTTAGAATTATTTCGGAATGTATAGAATTCGAAAAATATTTGAATTTTCTATTAGTAAACAATTTAGAAAAAGTAGAATTCTGAATTTAGCACAAAAATCATACGAAATTAGGTAAAACTTGTTTTTTTCCACCTAGTTGTGTAATGATGCCTTTCTCATATCTCTCTTATTCTCATATAAAAATGTATTCTTCAAACAGTTTTGTTTGATTTTTGAAAAACATGAAAGCTAGTGCATGAACTAGTGTAACCTACAAATTGAAACAGTTCTCAAATCGGTTAGGCCATCTTTCTCAGTGAAGTGAGTTCCACTATTTCAGGTACTTGTGAAACTGGAATCGCCCCGGATATTGGCTTTGCAGCAGCCTTTGCGATTAGCACCAACCAACCAAGTGGCATGTTCCCCTAGTTATTTGGAGATTCGAGCCTTGCGTAGCTTCTCATCAACTTCCTGATGGGAAGCGAAGGATAAAAGGAACATGGAAGGGAATTGAGAATTGGGTGAGGTGGGAAAACAGCACAAAACATAAAGAAATAAGTCGTCCTGCATCCCCGAAAGGATGCTGAACGTTCTGCAGGTGCCAAAATGCACGGTTGATAGAACCTCCAACCACCGAGAAGTGTTAGAGATTTTACAAAAGCGACACCATTCTGCATTCCCCGAAGAATGCAGAACGATTTCTTCCCGAATATGCACTTGAATTAATTTGACACTTTAGAAGACAAAAATACCTTATATAGCTAATAAATGACTGATACGAATATTTTTTAATGAAAAAATCCAATGTATGAACATGATTTAAAAAAAATTTAAAAAATATCTCCTCCGCGTTTTTTTATAAACATGCTCGAAAATATTTTTTGTCAAATACAAGAAACGGATTTTTTTCGTTTTCCTCAATGTTAGATATAGCAGTTTAAAAATAACCTGTTTTTGAACTAGTTTTGCTCATAACTTCGGTTCAGAAAACGCTACCTGAACATGTTGTTTAGGTTCAAAGATACCTATACGAAAAGCGAAAAATATAAATGCTAGAGCAAAAAATCTGATTTTTTGAGGAACACCCTAAGTTGCTCTTTAAAAATAGCTGTAAAACTAAAACCGTTGCAGATACTACTATGATGTCCTCAGCAAAGCTGCTCGATATAAGTTTATCTACAGTTTTGCCGAAAAATGCAGTCCTCTATCTCAATACATCCGGAAAATAAGTTTTGGATCACCTTAATAATAAGAGCCACCCTAATACTATGTACATCGACATATGGTTTATCTTCACTGATCATTTGTTTTGAAGACATCATAGCTCTAAAGTATAAGGTTAAGCCACAAAACTTTTTGTCCCCCTAAATGGTGGATCCGGACCACTGTGCAATGCAATTTAACTCGGAAATTTTAAAATTTCCGATCTTTCATCTATTTTTTGAGATTCTACGGCAAACCTACAACAAAACCAGAATTTTAGTAGTTATCAAATGCGTTTGTGTTGTGCATAAAAATTGTTTAGATCGTTTGTCCAATACAAAAATATTTTAAGAGTTTTAGGTTCTTTCCTAAAAATTTTAAAATTTTCAGTGAAATCCAAGTTTCAGTTTTTTTTTGTAAATTTTGTTTATAATAAATTTCCAACTAAAATAATAAAAAAATATATGTCATAAAATTTAAAAGTTTTGATTTCATGTTGTTTGGCAAAATTTTCCCAATAACACAAATTCTCTGTATTTGTACCAAATTTCTTGAGATTCTTTGAACGGATATATAATTTTGATCATCAATACATTGTTTCTGGTAATGATTTCAATATTTTGAATCAAAAAAATGTACATGTCATCGTTTTAATTTTCGAGTTATATACAAACATGTGAAAAAAAAATTAAAAATCCATATATATTTATAAATTCATCGATTTCTCAATGTTTTCTTTTGATTGTGTAGGAATGATAATTGGGCGAAAATTGTAGCTGGTATCACTAGCAATCGAATGATGTATAAAAATATATAGGTCATCGCTTTGAATTTCGAGATATTTACAATCATAGTAAGAAGTCTCATCTTTTCTTAGGTCATCTATCTACAGTTTTCATTATAACTTTGGGTAGATAACCCTATTTTTCGGTTTTTTCAGTGCATTTTATTTCTGGAAGTATTACCTTTCCAATGGTGAACAAATTTTGAAGATCGGTTGACTAACAACAAAGTTATGACTCGGTAAAGTTGAAGTTCTCAATATCCGATTCGCGATGCAGGGGGCACGTTTTGAGCTCGAAAAAAAACTTAGAACGGGAAAAATCTGATTTTCATTAGTTTTTCCTAAAAGATTGCCAATAACGATATACTTAAAATAATCTACAAACTTCACAAAATTCGAGGGTGAAAAATTTATCGAAATTGGTCAAGTAACAACTGAGCTATGATAGCACAAAGTTACCGTTCCAACTTTTTTTTAGGCTTGGTGCTTCGCGTAACTTTTTTAGGCTTGGTATTAGGAGTGTTAATGTAACTAATCTGTACTTTAATGTAGGTGTATCGCTTCAAATTCTATTAGTGAAAAAGAGGAAAGCTTGCACAATTCATACAATCAATCAACTAACTGATATTCGGAAAAGTGATGGGAGCGTGTCAGTTTTTTCGTATTCACGACATCCAGTTATGTCTCTGGCATTACTCACCCGCCTTTTTAAATTCTGAATAGTAATAATGGTATGTCAATTCTGTCGAAAAGTTTACTGAAACCAGTATAGAGAATTTCTACATAGTTTCCATTGTCCATAGCTTCCAAAGTAAATGTAATGAATTCCAAAAGATTTGTTTAAGTAGAACGATCTTTGAAAAAGCCATGTTCTCATTATTTTTACGTTTCGTCTTTGACTCATCAGTGCAGAGCAGTTCAAATTGAACTGCTTAGTGCTAAACTCGGCAGTTCAATTTGAACCGCTAAGCAGACGTAAAGTTTCCTCTACTTACAGAACACTTTTTGTTTTGCAACGAAGTGCAATGTCGAAAACACGTTTTCGTTCGGCACGTCAGAAAAGAGTTATGTAATTTTTTACTTGTTAGTTACGGTCATGCTGGAATACGTTATAGTTATTTCCAAAAATGTTAGGGCATACAACTACTTTCGTCCCAGCTGCTTATCGTACTCGATACACGATTAAAACTAGTTTTTAAAATATACTTAGAAACATTCATTAAGACCATATTTAGTTTGTTGTTTGTGTATATTAGATAAATAAATAAGTATTAAATGAAGTTGAGTAATCACTCGGTGGAATAGAACAGGTTTTTTTTCTTTCCATATAATTATTTCAGATAGCGAATTTTGTGACTTTGTGAACTATCCCAATTAATTTATACAAATTGGACTCGAAAAATGTGCCCAAATAAATATCAGAAATTATTTCAATGAAATGACAAAATATATTTCAATGTGATTGTATCGATGAAAGAGAAAGGCACTATTATGTTAGCATCAGGTAGTTTTGCTTTTCTCAAACAGCAAGGTTATGCTATATAACAAAATCTTGAGCCGATGCCCGGAGGGCCGAGTATCATATACTGTTCGACTCAATTCATCGAATGCGCAAAATATATGTGTGTACGTATGTGCATATGATGAGCTACGTGCACGTTTTATTGCACTACCTTTTCTCGAAGATGACTGGTACGATTTTCACAAACTAAGATTCAAATGAAAGGTCTTGTCCTACACAAAATTCCAGAATATGTTTTGGATCCGTAAATATTCTTACTTTTCTCAGTGAAGGTGTGATCGATTTTCACAAATTATTCTCAAATTAAAGGTATTATAGTCTCTATGAGTCTCTATAGTTACTGTTGAATTTCATCCGGGTACGACATCCAGTTTCGGAACTATAGGGTAAAGTGTGTTGAAAATTTCAAACCGTTATTTAAGGTGAAATGTATGCGAAAATCACGTTTTCGATCAATTATTCAAAAACTAGACCGATTTTCGAAAAACCAAAAACACAAAACTTTCGAAATCAAATTCATCATAACTAAGTATTCTTAGAATTTTGAAATTTTGCTTTGCCAAGCCGTAATTGGTTTTTGAAATGTATAAACGGTAACTGTTCCGTTCCACGGGGATGATTTTAGAACTGAAAAGTAGTGTTTGTAGCAGAATTTCACAAAGAATCTGAAAATGCAACTCAAAATTATAAAATTTTAGCTAAAACAACCGAAATTTGAAAAAGTTTACATAAAATTTTCGGCATTTTTTTTATTGCTTGCGCGCTGCTGTTTCGTATTGAGGTGGTGTGAGAAATGCACGGTGGCATTATATCGTGAGCAAAAATTACATATCAAATAATGACGCGAATTTATGCAGTATTGGGTTTTGTGTTGAAATAAAAACGAGTTGAATACAATAAAATGAGTATTGGAAGAAATCGTTAATTTTCTAAGTAACTGTAATTTATAATGCTAATAATGTCCAACTCTGTTGTGTTCAATGCATTGATGTTGCTGAATCAATAATGCTTGGCTGTGTAATATCGTAAAACAGGTATTATTTTAGATTGTAGCAATTTTTTTTAGCAAAACTAAAACTTCAACATTGCAAGCTACTGAATGAAATGAATACAAGCCAAGTATTATCGTTCATTAACCTGTGATACAAACAATAATAATAAACAACTCGAATAAACGTCGTCAAGCAAAGCAAAGTCTTGGTATTACATTTATTGTTGAATAAGACCGTTTGTTTCAACAGACTTCGAAGAGAAATTTTTTACAAGTCTATATAACGAGAGGTAAACCCACTGCGCTCAATCATTGAAAAAAGTTCTTGTTTCTATGTGTCCGTTTTTCTTGGTATGCTTTGTGCGACGGTTCGTTCAACTGAAGCGGATAAAATTTTGCGCGCATTTTATGACGCTACATTTCACCTTAATGCGATGATGCAAAATACAGGAAAATTATTATTAACTTGACATAAATGTTTATAAATTGTAAAGGTTTTGTTAGTTTATACCCAAAACCCTGTTTGATGCCTTTTCCATATATAATACTGTGGTAATCTATTCAAAATGTTTCTCTTCGATTTTTGAAAGAAACCAAGGGATTGTTTGTATATTAACTAATATAACATAGAGAATGAAACAGTTCTCTGATCGGTAAGGCAATCCATTAGAAAACGAAGTGGGTTCACTATTATATGTACTTCCAGCACCGGAAACCGAGAACCGATGTCCTTTCGTATTGCATCAGCTGTCGATGTCCTTTCATATTGCCATTAACTAACATAACGTACAAACTCTACTAGTACTAGACGAATTAAAGTTTTGTTGTATCCGAAAATATGCAGTAATTTTTGGTAGAAAAATAAGGCCTTTCTATTCATTTTCGTCTTTATTTTCATTTTCCATTTTACTTTTTCTGTTTCGCCGGTTTAAGTGACGGTGTACAATATTGAACACACTTTACCCTATAACTCCGGAACCGGTAGTCGGATCCGGATGAAATTCAGGAATTCCGTATGAGATCGTCATTTGAATTTAAGTGTGTAAAATCGGTCAATCCATCGCTGAGAAAAATGAGTGAGATCTATTTTGGACTATATGACCACTATTTCTGGTGCTTCCGCAACCGGAGACCGGAAACCAGGATAGCCGAAACCGGTTTGTTTAGTTGTCTACTGATAATGACTATCGATTTGTGCAGTTTGAAGATCAGTTTAGAAAGTTTTTTACAGTTTTTAATTCGCCGGTTTAAGTGACGGTGTACAATATTGAAAATCGCAAAATTTTGAAACACGAACCCAATTGCCAATGCATGAGTTAAAGAGTGCCAGCGAACATCATCGGAAGCGATTATGTTCGTTCGTAAAAATGAGCCAACTGTTCGTGTGCAATCGAAAATCCGAACGATTGACAAGTGTGACTGGATATATTCAGCAGGAGTTAGATCGAAACGATCTGTTGTAGGGTAGGGTGGAAAAAAAACTGGCTATGGCAAGATTGCATGATGAGTTCGGTCGGCTAAATATAAGTTTTTGCTTGAAGGGCAATGTGCATTATGATGATCGTTACATTGCCAGTTATGTTAACATGTTACAAGTTTGATATGCTATTCTAGTCAGAGTTAATTAGGTCTTTTAAGACAAATAAGATGAGATTGTTAGTTGACGAATGAGAAAATCAATTAGTTCCAACTCTAACAAATTTGTCCGCCGATCATCGACTTCACTTCGGAATGATTTTCAAGTAAAGTAGAGCTTCATCATTGTAATTGAACAGTTCGAATGATTCCAGCAATCTATTGAAACGGCCAGTGCGCTTATGCATAAGGTTTCACATAATCCGCGTTATTGCAAGGCATGCTGATTCGGTCCACCTAGTGGTGTGATGGTGCATTTCATATAAGTTTGTTTTGGAAATCTGGACATAATCATAACTGTATCTTCATGTAAAACCTCTCAATAGGCATAATATTCCAAAGCAGTTGTTCCCTTTGTTGCTTGCTCAATCTTCTCAAGCAACAGTTTATGCATTTCTGTTAATCATATCAATCAATGCATATTCTGACTCATTTCAGGCCGCTTGTTGTTCGAGTTGCACACGCGTCTCCTACGCGGCACGAGATTTTGAAAAATAAAATCTAATTCACGATAAAACAAGTCTACTGCATCATCCAAAGCGCCCTGTCTGAGTATATCCATCCAATTTACACGAGATATTTCCGCATTCAGTAGTTGATAATCGCACTGATTGAAGTCATAATAAAAGTCTGCATTGTCATTCGTCAATAAAGTGTATGAAGCTTGAATTGTGAGAACAAAAGGGTAGTGGTGCTGATCCAGTTTCATCAAAGGTAAGGGCGGTTCAAAAATTTCACAGTCAGTGGAGCAACTAACAAATGCCAAATCTAAAAGTTTTCCGTTTAAATTCGTCAAATTGTTAATTTGTTGCAATCCTGCAGCGATCATGGATTCAACTAATAACAATTCTTGTTCTGAAGATGCGTTATTAGGAAGAAAACATCCAACTTCCTCGTCAAAACTCCAACGCAACATTGGTAAATTATAATCACCTACTACTACAATTCTATCACGATCAGTTAGTTTATTAGAGAGCTCATTCACACAGGCTGCATGTTGCTCATATAAAGAGGGTTCGGAGATCGGTGGTAAATAAACAGCACAAATAACAAACGAAATGCCTCCGCACGTAATACGAACCGCTATCTGCTCAAGACAATTCGCTCCTTGGACAGTCATGATACTGCTCTGATTGCCTTTCTTAATTGCAACCAGAACACCGCCACCTCGAAGATACCGGCTTGTAAAATTGTTGCGATCACATCGGTAAATGATATACTGGTCAGTGAGTTCTGCATCAAGTATATTATCGTTTAGCCAGGTTTCTGTAAGAACAATGACATCGAAGTCGGAGGCAGAAAGAGACGAAAAAAGTTCATTTGTTTTGGTGCGCAGACCACGTACGTTTTGATAATATATTGATACAGATCCATTCGAAGGGTTACTTGAGTTGTTTAAAACATTGCTATCATGTATCAATGGAGAATATGAAGTTGAGTTAGCGCATCTAAGCGGACTGGATCGCGAGTCTGCCGTTGAATCACTATTACTTAGCGGGTTGAAAGTGAAAAGTTGATCGTGCTTTAAACTCGAATTCCCGGAAAGTAATTCCCTTCTGCCAGGTTGATGTTAGTAACGAAAGAGATTTAAACTGCATACCAACTCCGACTTTGAATGACACAAAGGAAAGTTCGTCAAGATTTTTGCCTTTGGGAACTAACTTGTGCACTTCGATAGTCTCATTAGTGTCCAGGTTTCGTTGTACTAATTTGCGTATATCCTCCTCAGTGGCTTTAGGATCGAAACCGGACAAGTACAGCCAAAACAAGTCATCATTAGGCTTGCGTGCTGCCAAAGGTATCGTCAAATTTGGATCAGCATCTTTAGTGCTTACTGATGTATCCGAAGCGGACTGATCGAAATCAATGTCTGTCCGGGGGCGTTTCCGGGGATTATCACTAGACGTACCTTTTTGTCTGGTTTGCTGAAGGATGGTTGGAATTTGCTGCAGAATTTGATTTATTTTCAAACTGTTTTGTTCCATCTCGTCCTTTAAGGCCATCGTCCAAGTACCATGCGCGCGGGTGGTTTTAGGAAATTTTCGATGGAAATTTCGAAAAATTTGACAAAACCAAAAACATACAGACCTTTGAAATACTTTTATCTATCTACAGGGTGATAATGACTGGAAAATTCGGAGGATTTTACGAGTCTTATCAAAAATAGCGCTGAAAAAATGAGCTTTTTTTGTAATTTTTCACAATTATTTGAAAAAATAATTCGATGGAATGAAATTTTTTTTTCAAAAAAAACCTCATGCTGGCAACAAGGATCACATTCGAAAACATTTTTGAAAAACCTTTTCACGCTTTTCATGGAAAATCAACGAATTTCATATAACCGATTTCGTGGAAATTTTTGAAATTCGTGGATTTTCTATGAAAAGCGTGAAAAGGTTTTCCAAAAATGTATCCGAATGTAATCTGTGTATCCATAATAAAGTTTATTTGAAAAAAAAAGTTTATGTCATCGCTTTATTTTTCCAGATAATTGTGAAAGATCACAAAAACACTCATTTTTCAGAGCTATTTTTGATAAGACTCGGAAAATCCTCCGAATTTTCCAGCCATTCCAAGTACCATGCGCGCGGGTGGTTTTAGGAAATTTTCGATGGAAATTTCGAAAAATTTGACGAAACCAAAAACATACCGGCCTTTGAAATACTTTTATCTATCTACAGGGTGAAAATGACTGGAAAATTCGGAGGATTTTACGAGTCTTATCAAAAATAGCGCTGAAAAAATGAGCTTTTTTTGTAATTTTTCACAATTATTTGAAAAAATAATTCGATGGAATGAATTTTTTTTTTCAAAAAAAACCTCATGCTGGCAACAAGGATCACATTCGAAAACATTTTTGAAAAACCTTTTCACGCTTTTCATGGAAAATCAACGAATTTCATATAACCGATTTCGTGGAAATTTTTGAAATTCGTGGATTTTCTATGAAAAGCGTGAAAAGGTTTTCCAAAAATGTATCCGAATGTAATCTGTGTATCCATAATAAAGTTTATTTGAAAAAAAAAGTTTATGTCATCGCTTTATTTTTCCAGATAATTGTGAAAGATCACAAAAACACTCATTTTTCAGAGCTATTTTTGATAAGACTCGGAAAATCCTCCGAATTTTCCAGCCATTCCAAGTACCATGCGCGCGGGTGGTTTTAGGAAATTTTCGATGGAAATTTCGAAAAATTTGACGAAACCAAAAACATACCGGCCTTTGAAATACTTTTATCTATCTACAGGGTGAAAATGACTGGAAAATTCGGAGGATTTTACGAGTCTTATCAAAAATAGCGCTGAAAAAATGAGCTTTTTTTGTAATTTTTCACAATTATTTGAAAAAATAATTCGATGGAATGAATTTTTTTTTTTCAAAAAAAACCTCATGCTGGCAACAAGGATCACATTTGGACACATTTTTGGAAAACCTTTTCACGCTTTTCATGGAAAATCAACGAATTTCATATAACCGATTTCGTGGAAATTTTTGAAATTCGTGGATTTTCTATGAAAAGCGTGAAAAGGTTTTACAAAAATGTGTCCGAATGTAATCTGTGTATCCATAATAAAGTTTATTTGAAAAAAAAAGTTTATGTCATCGCTTTATTTTTCCAGATAATTGTGAAAGATCACAAAAACACTCATTTTTCAGAGCTATTTTTGATAAGACTCGGAAAATCCTCCGAATTTTCCAGCCATTTTCACCCTGTAGATAGATAAATGTATTTCAAAGGTCTGTATGTTTTTGGTTTTGGCAAATTTTTCGAAATTTCAATCGAAAATTTCCTAAAACCAACCGCGCGCATGGTACTTGGACGATGGCCTTAACTCCAAAAGTGCTTTGTTGTGTTCTACACTCATGGCGGCTATGGCATTGTTTGTTGACGAAACTGTATGACGGAAAGTAGCATTTGCCATCATCTTAGTGCAAGCGTTGCACATCCAGAAAAGATTGGAGCATTTGGCGATTGAATCACGAATCGCATTTGATTGTTTCACACACTTAAGATGGAAAGACGATCTACAAAATCCACTGCACACAATTTCTTCTGCTTTTGATACTTCGCAGGCACAAGCACAACAAGCTGAAGCGGAATCCATTGTTAGGTTAAGGATGGATATTCAGTTTTAAAATCTCTCTGAAATTGCTGGTTCGATGGCTTGAAACAAGTGTACTCCAGATGAAATTGATGATACGTAGATCGGTGGTTTTGATGAAAACGTAAGTTGTGATGGAATGGATATAAACATGCAAATAACACTGATTAAAAAGAGAGCTCGATATTCAAACAACCAGACTGTTTACCTCAACTGTCAAATTAAAAATGCTGTTAATTTTATTCATGTTATGTAGTAAGGCATTCAAGTAATATGAAAGAGGCATAATTACACCGCTAGGTGGATTGAAACAGGTTTGGTCACTCTAATTGATCTTACGGTACCAATGAGTGATAACGGTTTCCCTCTTCTTCTCAGATCTCCGAAAATCTCTATTGGTGGCAAGAGCGCTGTTTAGCATATTGCCTGTCAAGAAGAGAATTATTTTTAAAATATATTATTTGAAACATAGCTCATTTAGAGGCATGCTGTCTTTCTGGGAGGACCCTGGTATTTCTAGATTATTGAATTATCTAGACTAAACAGGTCTTGGAACAGTCTCCTAGTCTGAATACATATTAAGAAACACTGATTTTTAGAAGATTTCAAAAATGCTTATTTAGTGGTAGTACAGACTATAGATTGATTAGTTCGGAGAATAACTCTTGGATAGGTTGGAAAAAGTTATATATGGGGCATTCCACGCAAAATCAGCCACCCAAAAAAATTTTTTTCATCTATTTTTTTTTTTTGGTAAACAAATCGAAAATATTCGACACGTATTTTTGCCTTTCTCATATAGAAAGGTTATGCAATCACTGTGAAAACCGACTTTTGAACCGAGGCCCGGAGGGCCGAGTGTCATATACCATTCGACTCAGTTCGTCGAGTACGCAAAATGTCTGTGTGTGTATGTGTGTATGTCTGTGTGTGTGTGTGTGTGTGTGTGTGTGTGTGTGTGTGTGTGTGTGTGTGTGTGTGTGTGTGTGTGTGTATGTGCGTATGTGTGTATGTAACGTTTTTTTGCACTAACTTTTCTCGGAGATGGCTGAACCGATTTTTACAAACTTAGATTCAAATGAAAGGTCTTGTGGTCCCATACAAATTCCTGAATATTATTTGGATCCGACTTCCGGTTCGGGAGTTATGGGGTAAAATGTGCAAAAAATTGTGAAAATAAGTGCACTAACTTTTCTCAGAGATGGCTGAATCGATTTCCACAAACTTAGATTCAAATGAAAGGTCTTGAGGTCCCATTAAAAATTCCTGAATATTATTTGGATCCGACTTCCGGTTCGGGAGTTATGGGGTAAAATGTGCAAAAAAAAGAAAATATGTGTTCTAACTTTTCTCATAGATGGCGCGACCGATTTTCACAAACTTAGGTTCAAATGAAAGGTCCTGTGGTCCCATCCGTTATTCCTGAATTTCATGCGGATCCGACTTCCGGATCCGGAAATATGGGGTAAAGTGTGTTAAAAATTGTATACCATCACTGAAAATGGCTAAAAACCTAAAAAATAATTCTAAATCGACCGCAAATCGTTTCCAATTTGATGGTTTTTATCAGTAGACGATCAAACAAACCGATTTCGGTTATTCTTTTAAGAATCGAAGAAAAAGATTTTTTTTGCCTTTCTCATATAGAAAGGTTATGCAATCACTGTGAAAACCGACTTTTGAACCGGGGCCTGGAGGGCCGAGTGTCATATACCATTCGACTCAGTTCGTCGAGTACGCAAAATGTCTGTGTGTGTATGTGTGTGTATGTGCGTATGTGTGTATGTAACGTTTTTTGCACTAACTTTTCTCGGAGATGGCTGTACCGATTTTCACAAACTTAGATTCAAATAAAAGGTCTCGTGGTCCCATACGTAATTCCTGAATTTCATCAGGATCCGACTTTCGGATCCGGAAAGATAGGGAAAAGTGTGTTAAAAATTTTATACCATCACTGAAAAAATCGAAAAACCGTAAAAAGTTTTCTAAATTGACCTCAAATCTTTTCCAATTGATAGTTTTTATCAGTAGACGGTCAAACTAATCTATTTCGGTTATTCTTTTAAGAATCTAAGAAAAATAATTTTGAAGAATACCACAGTATTATATATGATAGTATGATTGATATGAGAAAGGCATCATTACACCATTAGGTGGATTAAAACAGGTTTTTTATTTTAATATGGTACGTGGAATTTCCGAGATATGTTTTTTTGAAATTTCGCGTTTTCAAAAAAGAGCCTTTTTTCTACAATCTATACTGTAAAATCTAATACAGATACAAAAATTCGTCCAAGACATGAAATGTGCGTCTTTTCCTTAAATCTTTAAAGTTATTATTATTATATCGTTTATTTATCCCCGGTTTTAACCTAATTCTGGTCGTTCACCGGGCATCTTTAAAGTTAATATATTGAAAAAAGTTAAAAATTATTAAACAAATAAAAATATATCAAACTTTAGCCAAATTTTTTTCTTTTTTTTTGTTGAAAAAAGAAGGGTTTAACTCAATCTTGGCAAAGTTTCAGAGTGAAAAGATTAATACTTTCGGAGCAGTGAGTTTTTCAATTACGATATGTACGCGCGGAACGTACCGTAGCGCCATTCGCTCGGATACGGCTTAACTTGTCGACTCATGTCGCACCATAGATCGAATCCTAACTTTGTTAGTTTATTGTTAACAACGTTTCAGGCAGAAAGCGAGTAAAATTGGGACAAAGGATTTACGTGAGTAAAAAATAATGGTGACATGAAGTTTTGGCACAGTTGCAATTTTTTTATGATTTGGTTTTTCTGGTTTACAAAATCTCAATACTTCAAACGTGTCCTGGGAAGAGAAAACTTTCTTTTTAAATTTCTTGTCTCCGTGCAGCTCAACATAGTGAAACGATTGTGTTCCAGATATAGTTTTACATGTTTCGAAACTATTTTTAAGAAATTTATCTGCTTTTAGATAATCTTCCGAACATTTGTATATCACTGAAATAGAGTAGAGAAGTGTTTTCCTAGCCCACTCATACAATTCCTTCGCGGTCGAAATTTGACAATCATTGATCATTTGTAAACTTGCGCGACGTGGCATTCTTTTGATAGTTCCTCCAGCACCGTCGCAAGGCCCTTTTCCATAAGCTGTCGTGTGAAAATTCCACTGTGTAAAACGATGAAAATCATGCTCGGAATGAAAAATATTCGCAAAGTGTTTTATATTTTTGAATTGCTGAAGAGCGCCGCCAGAAAAATATTTGCACTTGCGTATATTTATTTATTTATTTATTTATTTCGTCAAGCAAATGTAGACTACATATAAATGGTTTACAATGTTTACTTAGATATTACGCATTATTTCCACGACTAAGCTGTAATTTCATTTCATTTTTGGACATACCAAGGTCAAGATGTTCGCAATATTGATGGTAGTGGCGCATTATACGATTGATTGCGCTATATTTTGCATAATTTGTTCTAGTGTTTCTTTCTAAAAATAATTTCCTGGTTCGTAATTTACGGCTAGGTGTATACAAATTTAGTTGCGATAATAAAGAAGGTGATTGAATGCGTTGAGAAATAATGTCGCTGATAAAATACAGCAATGCAAGGTCGCGGCGTTCTTTAAGTGTTTGAATATAGATGAGCATGCAGGGTGCTTCATATGGTGGTAAAGGAAATGCTGTCCAGTTTAATTTACGAAGTGTATATAAAAGAAATTGTTTTTGAATTGATTCGATGCGTTCTTGGTGAATAATATTGTATGGATTCCATAGTAGGCTGCAATATTCCAAAATAGGTCTGACGTAGTGTATAATAATTTTATTGTGTATGGGTCCTGAAAGTTATGACTGAAGCGTTCAATAAAGCCCAGCATGCTATTTGCTTTATTGATTATGGTATTGTAGTGTTCCACAAAAGTGAGCTTGGAGTCTAAGATTACGCCTAAATCTCGTACAATTTTACATTTTTCTACAAGTTGATTTCCTAGATGTATGATTGTGGATATAGTTTCATTTTTCCTACTGAAAGTTATTGAGTTACATTTTTGCCTTTCTCATATAGAAAGGATATGCAATCACTTGAAAAACTGACCAGTGAAAATTGGCCCGGAGGGCCAAGTGTCATATACCATTCGACTAAGTTCATCGAGCTGAGCAATGTCTGTGCGTGTGTGTGTGTGTGTGTGTGTGTGTGTGTGTGTGTGTGTGTGTGTACGTGTCAAATAATCTCACTAGGTCTTCTCGGAGATGGCTTAACCGATTTTGACAAACTAGGATTCAAATGATAGGCCTCGTGGTCCCATACGGAATTCCTGAATTTCATCTGGATCCGACTTCCGGTTCCGGAATTATAGGGTAAAGTGTGTTCAATATTGTACACCGTCACTTAAACCGGCGAAACAAAAATGTGAAAATTTTTCTAAACTGGTCTCAAAACTACACAAACCGATAGTCATTATCAGTAGGCAACTAAACAAACCGATTCCGGCTACCCTGGTTTCCGGTATCCGGTTCCGGAAGTACCAGAAATAGTGGTCATATATACCAAAATGGATCTCACTCACTTTTCTCAGCGATGGTTTGACCGATTTCCACAAACTTAGATTCAAATGAAAGGTCTCCCAGTCCCATACGGAATTCCTGAATTTCATCTGGATCCGACTTCCAGTTCCGGAATTATAGGGTAAAGTGTACACCGTCACTTAAACCGGCGAAACAAAACACGTGAAAATTTTTCTAAACTGGTATCAAAACTACACAAATCGATAGTCATTATCAGTAGGCAACTAAACAAACCGATTCCGGCTATCCTGGTTCCCGGTATCCGGTTCCGGAAGTACCAGAAATAGTGGTCATATATACCAAAATGGATCTCACTCACTTTTCTCAGCGATGGTTTGACCGATTTCCACAAATTTAGATTCAAATGAAAGGTCTTCCGATCTTATACGAAATTTTTGAATTTCGTCCGGATCCGAATTCCGAATCCTGAGTTATAGGGTGCGTACTAGAAGAGTTTGTGTGTCATGTTAGTTGGTGGCCGTACGAACCGACTTCGATTCTACCGGTTCTCGGGTTCCGGTGCCGGAAGTGTCTTTCTCTTAAGGATGGCTTACGCAATCAAAGCACTGTTTTATTCTGTATGTTATGCATTACCAATCATTTGGTTTCTTTCAAAAATCGAAGAGAAATTTTTTGAATAGAATACCACAATATTATATGTACATGAGAAAGGCATCATTACACCACTAGGTAGATTTAAATAGGTTCTTACATTGAGTTGGAGTAGACTTTTGCAGCACCAAAGGTGGAATAGATTGATTTCGTTCTGGAATATTACAGTGTCGTTGATATTCTTAATTTCCATGAAAAGTTTCATGTCGTCTGCATATATAAGCACTTTCAGATTTTTGAGTATGAAGGAAATGTCGTTTATATGTAAAATGAAAAGGAGATGCCCTAAGTGAGAACCCTGAGGTACGCCAGAAGTTACATTAATTGGTTCAGACAGAATATTTTGGAAGCGGACTACCTGTACACGATTCGTTAAGTATGATTTGAGCCATTCCAGATGAGTATGTTTTATACCATATTTTTGTAGTTTGTGTAGAAGTACTGGTATGTCAATACGGTCGAAGGCTTTGCTAAAGTTAGTGTAAAAAGTTTCTACGTAGTTGCCGGCATTCATTGTATTCAGAGTGAATGTAATAAATTCTAAGAGATTTGTTGTATTTGAGCGGCCTTTAAAAAAGCCATGTTGTTTGTTTGTTATTACATTTTTAAGTTGATGGAATAGTTTTTAGTTTACAATTTTTTCAAATAATTTTGAAATGCATGAGATAATGGCTATTCCACGGTAGTTCCGAATGTTAGATTCTGCACCAGATTCAAATACTGGTACAAGATAAGAAGATTTCCATGCTTAGGAAAAGTACATTTATTAAGTGATAAGTTAAAAAGTAGTTGTAGTGGTAGTGTTAGTTTTTTAGCAAGATTTTTTAAAAATATTGGTGATATACTGTCAGGTCCAGGCCTTTTTGAGGCGTCTAAGTTTTTCAGTGCTGTCGAAATGTCATGTTCTGATAGATAGTATACAGAGATGGAGTTGGAAAATGCAGGTATGAAAGAGAAGTATTCACGGTCACGGTCAGTTTCTGGATAAGATGTATATACTCCTTGAAAAAAATTCGCAAATTGATTGCAGATTTCTGTACTATTTTTCCCTACATGTTTGTCGAGGTGCATTTTAGATGGAAAATTGTTGCTTTTGGCATTAAAAATGCCTTACTCTTCACTATATGGGGCCGGGTGTCAATTAAAAGTTTCAAAAATAGTCGCGTAACCTTTTTGTGTCATAATTTTGAACGTTAATAACTCGGTCATTTGTTGATGGATTTTTATAATTTAACAACCAAACGATTCGGAAACTTTTAACTTAAACATGTATGACGACGTCTTTTCAGTCTTTCAATAGCATACTATTGAAAAAATGGTTGGAATCGACCTATGTTTTCATCCACCAATCCCTGTTGTATAAAATGACGTCAACTTCTTATTCGGCATAGGAGGCTTTGCGTCATGCATAAAAAACACCGCATCGTTATGCGTAGTATGAAGAGAAATCTATAAATGTAGGCTGCACAATATTTCTTTGCCTAGTTGATGTTTGACTGTGAATGAAACAAGTAGCTCGTCCAGTGAGCTGATGACTGGATTGTATATGCGATCACTTGCTGGATTGTCGCTTTTGCATTATGCGTTGGTGATATTTCCTGTTGTCTGTGCAACACCGTGTACGCTTGAGTATCTTATACATCATCTAGCTATTGAAGAACAGAATCAGCGTGGTTACCGATTCTTTTGAAATATCCCATGTATTTATTAAATTTTTGGTCGATTTTACCATTGAAAATGCCTATTATGAGACAACGTCATTTAAATATTTCAATTGCATACCATTGAAAAATTGGTTTGAATTGAGTATTTTATTTTGGTTCTCTGGTAACTATTAGGCCAATATAGAATTATCGGCGATAGATTTTTCGGATCTAATTTGCAGCGCTTGTTCCTCGATCATTTGTTAATGGATTTTCCTAATTTAAATGATTCCGAAGCTTCAATATTGTTAGCTTAAAAATGTTTTAATTTGTCAACGGACCGGTTTGCATACTTAAATCTCCATTCCCATACGAACAAAACGTGACAATATGACTGAACAAGTTGTTGTCCCACCAGGAATCATACGCTTCAAAAGATTCAAAATTAAATTCTGAAACTTATCTAAAAGCGGTCTCCTCGGTTTAGTAGTATAAATGAGTTTCACAGGCTCACATATACAGTACAATTAGATGAAATATCATATAGTATCAAAGATAAACTCAAGGTAAGCCTGCGATTTTACATGTATCGTTTGAATAGGAACCCTCGTAGAATTTGGTTAACCGCCAGTTTCAGTTCAATTATTATTTGCTTCAAAACAATAAGCGTCTGATGGCTACACGCGTTGTAATTATGACAATGTTCATTCATGTGTTAATAACATCAAGTTACAATATGAACAAAATTTGGGAATTTTGTGGCGTATCCATTCCATATATTCCTAATATGCCAAAGCGAAAATCAATGTAAGTAACTAAATATTTTATGCGGACTGTTTCACATGTTTTCTTCCTCGTATTGTTGCCATATTATTTACTGACACATTCCGAAGATTATCGACGATTTTGAAGGATTAATAAAATTACACCATTACTGAGATTACTGGTACAACATTCTTTTGGATCGATTAACTGTTTATAAAATTAATAAGTCCACCCAGTGAACGACCATTATTAGGTTAAAACTGGGGGTAAATAAATGATATAAATCAAATCAAATTAATAAGTTTGGACGTTTCTCGAAAATTATCATCATAAAATAAAATAGTTTCATGTGTTCAGGTTTAAATCTTTAGCTTGTTTGTATCTAAAATTGAGCTTTCAAGTAACTTTGAAGTGTAGTGAAGTTTAGTGTATCATCATCATTATCATCTTTATTTTTGTATTTATTATGAAGACCCTAGAAACGTTTCATTTTTAATGTTATTGTGCTCGGTCGTGTCTTGCATACAACCCTCTAATTTTTAGTTTAGTTTTTGTGTAGTTAAAAAAGTTCTTAGGACAAGTCTTTATTTCGTTTTCAATTTTGCGGTTATATTCTTCATGTGCTGTGTTAATGGCTATTTTGAGTTGATTGCATAGGTTTAAGTAATTTTGAAGATGAGTATCACTTTTTTCTTGTTTGTAAGTTTTATGTGCTTTTTGTTTACTATTTTTCAAATGTTTTAGTTGTGAATTGAACCATACAGGTAATTTGTCGCTATGATTTTTTCTTCTTCTTTTCATAGGCAAAGTTTCGGCTAATATTTTGTTTATAATGTGGTAGAATTTATTTACTTCGACGTCGACATTTCCTTCTGTACTCAGTATGTTCCGCCAATTTATTATACTTAGTCTACACTTGACTTCTTCAAAGTCAATTTTATTGTATTCCGGCACTTCCTCATATTCCATGTCGTAGGGAAGGGATGCATTGTGTGTAAATAATGAATATTCAATTGCAGTGTGAAATGCTTCATTTTTCCATAATGGCAGGTTTGATGCATTCACACAAAAGTCTTCTGTGCAATTTGTGAAAAGAAGGTCTAAATATGCGTTTTGTTGATTTTTTACGGAGTTTACTTGATGTAGGCCAAAATTAGAAATTTGTAGTAGTGTGTAGTAGTAGTGCAATGTTTCGTTTTCTCCTACGACTGGAAGTAAGATTGATTCATTTTCAATGTCAGAAATGAAGTCCGCATTACGTTGATTGAAGTCGCCAAAAATATGAAGCTTTAGGGTAACAGAGATATTTTTGCCACTTCATATATTTTGGCCCACCTAACAAATTTTATGGATTTAATCGATGTTAAGTAACCCATGTTGCATCATTTTGATGCTAATCACTTTAAACTACCTACTGCGGAAGGGTTTTTTAAAGATATTACAACATTTAGTGGATATTTTTACAAAGTGGGCCAAAATAAAATCAATCCTAAAGTGGGTCAAAATACCTCTGTTACCCTACTTCAGGTTCCATATTCGAAATAATTGTGTCTAAAGATTGAAAGAATAATTCAAAAGAAAATTTGTTCGCATTTTCGGGTGGGAAGTAGACAGAGCAGTAAATATGTTCTTCTCCCAATATTGAGACTTTGGCCCATACTTGCTCAAATTCTTTATATTTAGGAGTAATAATTTCTTCAGAAGTAAAGCAAGAGTTTATGGCTATGAGGACTGCACCTCCAGATTTTTGCTGACAGAGAGATAAATTTCGGTCGTGCCGAAATACGTTAAAATTATTTCCAAATACTTCTTCGCTTCTTACATTTTCATCCCAGCTGCTTTCAGTTTCAAGGATTACGTCGAAAGAGAAGGTTATTAAAGTTTGATGAATTTCTTTCATTTTGACCGGGCTTTTCATGCGGTTGAAATTTTGGCAATTGACCAAAATTTCAGTCACATTTTGTCACATGAAGTTTTTGAGAGTTCTGGAATACTTACATTACTAATTTCTGTGTCTATTCCTTCGTCAAAGGGCGTCGTTTTTTTCGAAAATTCGACCTTGTAAAATTGTGTTCGGCCTCCCGGATTAGTTGGAGTCGGCGGATATGTTCACTTGTCAAAAATTTCCCATAAAAGTTCAGGTCGGCCAGCGCTTCTTTAGGTTTCATTCCATATTCCTGATGCACTTCGATGAAGATTCGTAGGAGGTGGTCAGGTGTTGTTGGAAGGCCTTCTGATGCTAATAGCATTTTTCTACTAGTTGGTGTCATACCCTCGATGCATACTGTAGATTGTTGATTTTTCATGTATGACAAATACAGACGGACTACGTCTATTATTTTCGGGTCACGAAGCCTTGCTTTTAAGAAGCGTTCGTCGCCATTTGCAGATTGTGAAGTAAGACGTACAATTGGAGAACGCATTGGATCAATTTCGAATTATCTGTCTGTATTCATGTTCTGTGATATTGAAGAAGGTGTTTACATAGTTAGTGGATGGTGCAGCTTCGATGTCATTACTTCCTAAGACCGGAGTAGTGCTGTTTTGAATACTTCTTGTTCCTTTGTAAGGGTCGATTGTTTCACCTTTTTGAAAATTTATGAATTTTGAGGCAATATCTGCACCTGGATGCCCGGAGAATTGAACCCGTGCAGCTGCTAGTAAGTCCTTGTCTAAGGGTAAGGTATATTGTAATGACATATTATTGTTATTGTTGTGACAGGTATTGTTACTATTTGTGTTGAAATTGCTGTTGGAGTACCCGTTGCTGTCGTTGTTGTTGTTGTTGTTGTTGCTGCTGCTACTGCTGTTGTTGTTGCTATTGTTGTTGCTGTTGTTGTCGTGTTTGCTGTTGTAGTAGTTGTTGTTGTTTTTACTGCGTATACTGTGGTTGTTGTTGAAATTTGTATTATTTTGTTGTTTCCGCTTCCGATGTTTCCGTCTGAGGTTTGCTTTTTCTGCTTGTTTCTCTTGCAGCCGTCGAATGCGCTTTTTCTTGTCATACTCACTCCAGTCTCGTTTCCAGATTTTTTTACTTTCAATGAAGCGCCAGCCGCTGTCACATGCTTGAATTGCCTCCTTTGTTTCTAGAGTTGTGCTGTCGAGTTCAGGAGTACAGTCCAATAGTTCTTCTTGTAGGCTTGGATGGGCGAATTTCTTTTCTGGCCTTGGGTTAGAGAATTCTGACGATAAAAATTTGACTTCGTCCATAATTCGGTAGACGATTTTGTTCGTGTCTATGTTGCTATTACTAGCGTCAGCATCGATTCTTGTTTCGAATTCGTCAAATTTGTGAAGAAGAACTGCGGTGCATTTTTCGATTGCCGACTACGCATTAATTGCCAGTGTATTATTTGATTTACCCAAATCTTCAGCAAGAGATTCGGGCATGCTTATATTTTCTGATAGCTTAGAAAATTCCAGTGATTTTTTTTTCGGTTGCAGTATTAATGTGGTTTATTTTGGTCAGTTCCGTTTGAATATCGGTCAATAATGACTCGATATGATTAAATGATTCATTCGATATGGCCGTGGTTTTCAGGTCCTGAATAAGGGCCTGATTGGAGTCTGACTGAACCTTAATACTGTCCGTTATTTTTTTCTGCTGGCGTATGAGTTCCTTCAAATTGTATAGTTCGTAATAGTCCTCCTGACAATCGATGCATAAAGGAAACATGAATGTACGCAGCAGTTCTTCATTATTTCGCTGAACGCCAATACAGGCGGAGTGAAATTTCCTTTCGACGGTTCCACTGCAATTCCAAAGAGAACGATTATCGTTCAGTGCACAGTTGACGACACCGCACTTTGCCATACTGCACTAGGCGATACGATAAAAAAATATACACGCGACAAGGTTGTCGGAAGAGAATAAAAATATATGTGCAATTTAACAAGCACTACGCGACGCGGGTCAAGAAATGTAAAAGTAAATTATAAATAATTTGCGCGCGCGGGTTTGTGGCACAATACCCAAATAGCACCCGTTCACTCGGGCGGTTGAAATGACATGTGGATAGTATTGTGAAAAATAATGATTAAGAGCTTTGAGAAAAAGATACACAGCTTTGCGTCATGTTTCTTGCAATCAGAAATAATTACTAATATTTTATGATCGATTTTGCTGTTCATTTTATAATAGAAAACAATGGGGAATATCTTTTCTGGCCTTGGGTTAGAGAATTCTGACGATAAAAATTTGACTTCGTCCATAATTCGGTAGACGATTTTGTTCGTGTCTATGTTGCTATTACTAGCGTCAGCATCGATTCTTGTTTCGAATTCGTCAAATTTGTGAAGAAGAACTGCGGTGCATTTTTCGATTGCCGACTACGCATTAATTGCCAGTGTATTATTTGATTTACCCAAATCTTCAGCAAGAGATTCGGGCATGCTTATATTTTCTGATAGCTTAGAAAATTCCAGTGATTTTTTTTTCGGTTGCAGTATTAATGTGGTTTATTTTGGTCAGTTCCGTTTGAATATCGGTCAATAATGACTCGATATGATTAAATGATTCATTCGATATGGCCGTGGTTTTCAGGTCCTGAATAAGGGCCTGATTGGAGTCTGACTGAACCTTAATACTGTCCGTTATTTTTTTCTGCTGGCGTATGAGTTCCTTCAAATTGTATAGTTCGTAATAGTCCTCCTGACAATCGATGCATAAAGGAAACATGAATGTACGCAGCAGTTCTTCATTATTTCGCTGAACGCCAATACAGGCGGAGTGAAATTTCCTTTCGACGGTTCCACTGCAATTCCAAAGAGAACGATTATCGTTCAGTGCACAGTTGACGACACCGCACTTTGCCATACTGCACTAGGCGATACGATAAAAAAATATACACGCGACAAGGTTGTCGGAAGAGAATAAAAATATATGTGCAATTTAACAAGCACTACGCGACGCGGGTCAAGAAATGTAAAAGTAAATTATAAATAATTTGCGCGCGCGGGTTTGTGGCACAATACCCAAATAGCACCCGTTCACTCGGGCGGTTGAAATGACATGTGGATAGTATTGTGAAAAATAATGATTAAGAGCTTTGAGAAAAAGATACACAGCTTTGCGTCATGTTTCTTGCAATCAGAAATAATTACTAATATTTTATGATCGATTTTGCTGTTCATTTTATAATAGAAAACAATGGGGAATATAGTCGCTTGGTTGTTGTTCCAATGAAAGCCAGTTATGGCGTTTTGAATAACGAAGGTGTAATTTTCCTCTAAATCGCTAATTATTAAACTTTCGTCACTCTTCAATTTTTTTTCCCATTTTGAAAATATGAAGTTTGTTTTCGAGCAATGAAATAATGGATGTGCAGCTCAGCCATAGCCGAAGCAGTAAAAAGTCAACGTCGATGAGCTCGGATCGATCGGATCGATCGGATCGATCGGATCGGCATAATGCGGATAGCCTTTTAAGCCCGTATCCGAAAAGCGAATTGCGCTACGTTACGCTCCACGCGTGCGGGTGGTAATTGAAAAACTCTCTGCTTCAAAAGTATTGATCTTTCCGTTCTGAATATTTTCCAAGATTGAGTTAAGCCCCTAAGGCATCTTTTTTCAACAAAAAAAATTTGGCCGAAGATTGAATTTTTTTAATTTGTTTATTAATTTTTAACTTTTTGCATTATATTAACTTCAAAAGTTGTTTTATGGAATCACTTAATTGAAAGCTAAGGAGAAGACTCACATTTCATGTCTTGGACGAATTTTTGTATCTTTATTAGATTTTAGGCTGTTGAAAAAATTTCAAAAAATTATACCTCGGAAATTTCACGTACCATAATGAAATAAAAACCTGTTTTAATCCACCTAGTGGTGTAATGATGCCTTTCTCATAGCAATCAAACTATCATATATAATACTGTGGTATTCTTTAAAATTATTTTTCTTCGATTCTTAAAAGAATAATCCAAATAGATTTGTTTGACCGTCTACTGATAAAAACTATCAATTGGAAAAGATTTGAGGTCGATTTAGAAAACTTTTTACGGTGTGATTAAAATTTTCAGTGATGGTATAAAATTTTTAACACACTTTACCCTATATTTCCGGATCCGGAAGTCGGAACCTTGAACCTAAGTTTGTGAAAATCGGTCGCGCCATCTATGAGAAAAGTTAGAACACATATTTTCATTTTTTTGCACATACACACACAAACACACACACAGACAATTTGCGTACTCGACGAACTGAGTCGAATGGTATATGACACTCGGCCCTCGGCCTCGATTCAAAAGTCGGTTTTCACAGTGATTGCATAACCTTTCTATATGAGATAGGCAAAAAAAAATTTTTTCGATTCTTAAAAGAATAACCGAAATCGGTTTGTTTGACCGTCTACTGATAAAAACCATCAAATTGGAAAAGATTTGAGGTCGATTTAGAAAATTTTTTAGGGTTTTTACCCATTTTCAGTGATGGTGTACAATTTTTAACACACTTTACCCTATATTTCCGGATCCGGAAGTCGGATCCGCATGAAATTCAGGAATAACGCATGGGACCACAGGACCTTTCATTTGAACCTAAGTTTGTGAAAATCGGTCGCGCCATCTATGAGAAAAGGTTAAACACATATTTTCTTTTTTTTGCACATTTTACCCCATAACTCTCGACCCGGAAGTCGGATCCAAATAATGTTCAGGAATTTTGTATGGGACCGCAAGACCTTTCATTTGAATCTAAGTTTGTGAAAATCGATTCAGCCATCTCTGAGAAAAGTTAGTGCACTAATTTTCACAATTTTTTGCACATTTTACCCCATAATTCCGGAACCGGAAGTCGGATCCAAATAATATTCAGGAATTTTGTATGGGACCACAAGACCTTTCATTTGAATCTAAGTTTGTGAAAATCGGTTCAGCCATCTCCGAGAAAAGTTAGTGCAAAAAACCGTTACATACACACATACGCACACACACACATACACACACACAGACATTTTGCGTACTCGACGAACTGAGTCGAATGGTATATGACACTCGGCCCTCCGGGCCTCGGTTCAAAAGTCGGTTTTCACAGTGATTGCATAACCTTTCTATATGAGAAAGGCAAAAATACGTGTCGAATAATTTCGAGTTGTTTACCGAATAAAATTAGGTGACAAAAATAATTTTGGGTGGCTGATTTTGCGTGGAATGTCCCATATAGAGAACTGAGACGTCACCATTTGTGACTGAATATTAAAGATAAATCATATCAAATGAAGTTTAAAATTAATACATAAATTAAAACTAATGCCTTACCAGTGTGCTTGATCTAGACGGTTTTTTCTCCAATATGGTAATACCTTGATATTTGAAAGGCTTGGAGAATTCAATGAATTCCGCCCTTTCTGGGTTTATAGTTAAGGGTGCCACTATCAAATCAGCTCGTTCAGCTACAAGCTCTCCAATCAAACCGCTCCATTCTTTTTTAACATTCGTTCCAATTCCGGTTGTGTGGTTTTTTAGCTGATAATGGCCAAATTGGCCATCGGGGGATAATGCTAAATCAAATGTGAAATTTATCCTGACTGCTAGTGCTTTTAATAAATCAATACAGTAGCCTTTGCAACAAAATTCTTTTTCTGAAATAATAACTAAGTAGTTACTCATCACATCACTAAAACCAAAAGCTACCAATTCCATCAGTTGTATTGAAATGTGGACAAATCGTTTCATCATCCTGACATTCAATTTCATCATCTAGTAATTTTCGAACATATACGAATGGTTTTTCTTCGATTGTTAAAACCTTCAAATGTGTTGGAATCATGATTCCTTCCGGTTTTTTCTCTGTGTTTCCTGGCCAGATCAAGGCTGTGTCATTAATTTTCAATTTCATTCTTCCTTTTTCTGCATCGTAAAACAAACTTCCAACAACAATATTTTTTCTTAAAATTGATGATGAAGAGTGCTGAACATTGACTACATCATATTCGGCAAACATCCTGTCTCCATTACTATCAAAGGCAACCTAAAAACGAATACAAAATCTCTGTTAATCAATATTTAGGGTAAAACTATTTGTTTGTATTAAATATGTTCATATGCTGCGTCGGATGAGTGAATAATACCTTCGCGCGAGCGACCCTGGCACCGAGAAAATCGAACATGTGGTGAAGGTGTCTTTATGAAAAAGATATTTTCCGCAGTGGTGACAACTATTGTTAATTTGAATGTACCAACGTAATTGCAGGTGTTTTTGTGTTGTTGTTCTACAGGTATACAATTATGGACGAACCCGAATAGCATATGGCCCGTACGCACAGACCTCAGCAAAGTACGCGCCAGCAGTAAGACGCCAGTGTATCCAACGCGTGGAGATGTCAACCACCCTGTTAAGTATTATTGAACCGCTGACATCGCAGCAGACATCCGGCCACCGTGGTTGCATCAGCCAAGAACCATCTGCAATTGCATCAGCCGAAACCACCATGCCGCATCGACGATTCGACATGTTCGGACAGGATAACAGCTGATACAATTGTTTAGGGCTAGGTAGTGAGGTCTAATGAACATTCAGACAGGACAAGATAGTCAGTTCGATTTGAGAAGTGAAACAGTCAGTCGTAAGAATCTCATGTAAATTAAAGTGTAATGTTTTTTTTAAAAATACATTCATGCAACAAAGCATATAAGTGGTGCAGTCGTACGGCTCGTTCTACGATTTAGTGAAGAAACTCTAACTAGTGAAGTGAAAGTTTACTATCATAACAAAAACCCAACACGTGGAACTTTTGTTCTAAATTCAAACTAACAAACTAGTGTTCAACCCGCAACGTTGGCTGACCGGCGGAGAAGTTTCATCGAGAAGCATCACAAGCCATCCCTCACCCCGTAGGCAATTCGCGTCAATCAATTGGAGGATCTCAACACTAAAGCGGTGGATTTTAATCCTTCAAGAACGAGGAATCGTGAGTAATCTTTCCCTTTCTTTCACTACAATTTTATGCCAAAATTCAGTCCAATTCCAAAAGTAAGAGCCTTAAAGTGCTCTGAAATGGAAAACAATAATTTGCAAGCCATCTTTGACCAAATTCAAAGCTTGGAACAAAGAATCGGTGCTCTCCAAATGGAGAATAGTAGTTTACAACAGCAGCAGCAACAACTGCAACAACAACAACAACGGCAAGCTCCCGCAATGGAGGAACGCCGCACTGACTTCTTTAGAATTCCTGATCCAATTCGGATGATTCCATCATTCGACGGGAATAAAAAACAATTGACTCATTGACTACACACAACCAGAAGAGCTCCGTAGCACCGGATCTATTTGCCGTGTACGAAAAGGCGGTGATAACCAAAGTCGAAGGCAAAGCCCACATGTGTATGTGTAAATGGAAACCCTACCACCTTCGAGGAAGTAGCAAACATATTACACAGTGCTTATGGTGATCGCAATAACATTGCGACTTACCAAACACAACTCTGGTCATTGAAAATGACCGAATCTTTACACATTTATTACAAACGGACGAAAGAAATCCGGGTGTCAATTAAAAGTTTCAAAAATAGTCGCGTAACCTTTTTGTGTCATAATTTTGAACGTTAATAACTCGGTCATTTGTTGATGGATTGTTATAATTTAACAACCAATCGATTCGGAAACTTTTAACTTAAACATGTATGACGACGTCTTTTCAGTCTTTCAATAGCATACTATTGAAAAAATGGTTGGAATCGACCTATGTTTTCATCCACCAATCCCTGTTGTATAAAATGACGTCAACTTCTTATTCGGCATAGGAGGCTTTGCGTCATGCATAAAAAACACCGCATCGTTATGCGTAGTATGAAGAGAAATCTATAAATATAGGCTGCACAATATTTCTTTGCCTAGTTGATGTTTGACTGTGAATGAAACAAGTAGCTCGTCCAGTGAGCTGATGACTGGATTGTATATGCGATCACTTGCTGGATTGTCGCTTTTGCATTATGCGTTGGTGATATTTCCTGTTGTCTGTGCAACACCGTGTACGCTTGAGTATCTTATACATCATCTAGCTATTGAAGAACAAAATCAGCGTGGTTACCGATACTTTTGAAATATCCCATGTATTTATTAAATTTTTGGTCGATTTTACCATTAAAAATGCCTATTATGAGACAACGTCATTTAAATATTTCAATTGCATACCATTGAAAAATTGGTTTGAATTGAGTATTTTATTTTGGTTCTCTGGTAACTATTAGGCCAATATAGAATTATCGGCGATAGATTTTTAGGATCTAATTTGCAGCGCTTGTTCCTCGATCATTTGTTAATGGATTTTCCTAATTTAAATGATTCCGAAGCTTCAATATTGTTAGCTTAAAAATGTTTTAATTTGTCAACGGACCGGTTTGCATACTTAAATCTCTATTCCCATACGAACAAAACGTGACAATATGACTGAACAAGTTGTTGTCCCACCAGGAATCATACGCTTCAAAAGATTCAAAATTAAATTCTGAAACTTATCTAAAAGCGGTCTCCTCGGTTTAGTAGTATAAATGAGTTTCACAGGCTCACATATACAGTACAATTAGATGAAATATCATATAGTATCAAAGATAAACTCAAGGTAAGCCTGCGATTTTACATGTATCGTTTGAATAGGAACCCTCGTAGAATTTGGTTAACCGCCAGTTTCAGTTCAATTATTATTTGCTTCAAAACATTAAGCGTCTGATGGCTACACGCGTTGTAATTATGACAATGTTCATTCATGTGTTAATAACATCAAGTTACAATATGAACAAAATTTGGGAATTTTGTGGCGTATCCATTCCATATATTCCTAATATGCCAAAGCGAAAATCAATGTAAGTAACTAAATATTTTATGCGGACTGTTTCACATGTTTTCTTCCTCGTATTGTTGCTATATTATTTACTGACACATTCCGAAGATTATCGACGATTTTGAAGGATTAATAAAATTACACCATTACTGAGATTACTGGTACAACATTCTTTTGGATCGATTAACTGTTTATAAAATTAATAAGTCCACCCAGTGAACGACCATTATTAGGTTAAAACTGGGGGTAAATAAACGATATAAATCAAATCAAATTAATAAGTTTGGACGTTTCTCGAAAATTATCATCATAAAATAAAATAGTTTCATGTGTTCAGGTTTTTAATCTTTAGCTTGTTTGTATCTAAAATTGAGCTTTCAAGTAACTTTGAAGTGTAGTGAAGTTTAGTGCATCATCATCATTATCATCTTTATTTTTGTATTTATTATGAAGACCCTAGAAACGTTTCATTTTTAATGTTATTGTGCTCGGTCGTGTCTTGCATACAACCCTCTAATTTTTTAAGTGTGTAGATTCCGAAAATTTGCAGCTGAATTCGGAGCGTGCCCTAGATTTATATATTAGTTCTTAAATTTATAAACATTGGTTAAATTACGCAAAGTGGTTTTTTAGAACCACTCAATTATTTCCAAAGGATTTTGAGTATTTCTACTGGTATCTAAATCTACAAAACTGTCTTTGTTCCGTGTTATTTAATTGTATGGTAGAATATGTTTGCCGAAAATTAGTCGTACTGTAGTATAGATGCATCGTTAAAATTCTGGAAGCGAAGCAATGAAAGTTGTAAAATATACACAATCTGATACAAATGATTATCTCTATCCGGAAGTGAGAAAGAAATATGTCAGTTTTATTCGTATTCACGTCCTCCAGTTATGTCTGTAACATTACCCACCCGCCTTTTTTTCCTTTTGAATTTTCATACATTTTTCGACGGTATCATTGGTTATGAAACACTCACTGATTTAGAAGCTCTTATTGACGTGAGTAATCATAAATTAGTTCTCCCACAAAAAACACTTGCCATGCAAATAAGGAAATAAGGTCCGCTGCAGATGACACTGACTGAAAATTCGACGAGAATCATTAAACTCCCCGTTTCTCAAGACAGTGGCAACGTTTACTTTTCTAATGATATAAAAATAGACAATGCAGTAATCCAGTCAGGATCGTATCATGCAGAAAAAGGTTTCGTAAACGCCCCGATAAGAAATTTTGGCCAAACTGTGACATTTCATTGGACGCATCCGACAAAAACAATACAGGTAGCAGAGGTGAATAACATAAACTTAAATCACCAAACATCTCACACACCCTACGCAGAATTAGAAAAAATGATTAGAAGTAGTCATCTTAACTCTGAAGAAAAACCTGCTTTATTGAAAACCCTTTCTAAATATTATAAAATCCTTCACAACGATTCAGTAAAATTGTCTTGCACTTCCACAATCCAACATCGAATTAAAACAGTTGACGACATTCCAGCGCACACGAAAACATACAGATACCCCCAGGTTCACAAAGCTGAAGTCGAGAAGAAAGTAAACGAAATGTTGGAAGATAGAATTATCCAGAATTCCATCTCACCATGGACATCTCCAATTTGGATCGTTCCAAAAAAACTTGATGCTAGCGGCAAGAAGAAATGGCGCATTGTCATAGATTACCGCAAATTAAATGAAAAAACCGTGGATGACAAATTTCCAATCCCACGAATCGAGGAAATACTCGATAGGCTTGGTCGTAGTACCTACTTCACTACGTTAGATCTAAAATCTGGATTCCACCAGATTGAAGTCCATTCCAAGGACAGGCCGAAAACCGCTTTCAGTACGGACCAAGGACATTTTGATTTTATACGCATGCCTTTCAGACTTAAAAACGCACCAGCAACTTTCCAGCTTGTAATGAATCACATTCTTGGAAATTTAATCGGAAAGTGTTGCCTAGTCTATCTAGATGACATCATAATCTCTGGTAGTTCACTTCAGCAACATCTCGACAATTTAAACAAAGTTCTTCAAAACACTCGCTCAAGCTAATCTAAAAATTTAGCTAGACAAATGTGAGTTCCTTCAGAAGGAATGTGAGTTTTTAGGTCATATAATAACCCAAGACGGCATTCGACCAAATCCGAATAAAATTGAAAAAATTCTAGGTTAGCCAATAAAAAGACCACTACTCAAATCAAAGGATTTTTAGGTTTGCTTGGATATTACAGGAAATTTATTCGCGACTTCGCGAAAACTAAACCTTTAACGAAATGTTTAAAAAAGGATGAAAAATTTATTCATAACGAACAATTCATTAACTGCTTCAATGATTGTAAACGATTACTGACAGCCGACCCCATTTTAAAATATCCTGATTTTAACAAGAAATTTATTCTCGAAACTGACACAAGCGATATTGCACTCGGAGCAGTTTTGTCCCAAAAATTCGATGACGGTAAAGAACACCCTATTGCATACGCATCAAGAACTTTGAATGAAGCAGGATGCAACTATTCTGCTACTGGAAACGAATTGTTAACCATTGTTTGGGCAACAAAACATTTTAGACCGTATGTTTATGGAATCCATTTTGAAATACTGACCTTTGCAGGTTATGCCAAACAGCTAAGTATGAAAGAAGGCCATATAAACAACAATATAAACTAATAGCAACACCTACAAAACCGTTGCAAATTGTACATATGGACATTTTTATCATCCATAACAAACATTATCTAACATTATGCGTAAATTTTTCAAGACTAACAATGGCGATCCCTCTAAGGACACGCAACGCTATACACATACTTAAAGCTATAACTCACTTTTTTTCAAATGTAGAAAAACCTTCCCTTCCCGTCAAGGACCAAGAAGCATCATTCACTTCAACAACAATTCAAAAGTTCCTTGAAGAAAATGATATTGAGTACCATTATACAAGTGTTGGGCAGTCCTCTTCCAACGGAAAGGAAATTGTTCACAGAATGTTGAGAGAACTGCATAACATCTTGAGTATTAAAGAAACAACAAAAGATTTGTCAGAAACAGCAAAAATTAATTTGGCAGTCTCCATTTATAATGAATCAATACACTCGCAAACAAAATTAACCCCTAAAGAGCTATTCTTTGGCTTTAAAAATGAGGAAACGGTACCCGAAGATTTAGAAGAAAGAATTAGACAAAAAGAGATATTCTACAGGATCTTCTCTGAAAAATATGAACAAATGAAGCTCAGAGATTTAGAAAAACTCAACAAGAGCAGAAAAGAGCCTGAAAATTTCTCTTTAAATAACACGATCTTCGGGAGAAAACGCAATAATCTAAAACACCAACCTCGATATCAAGAACTAAAAGTAACAGAAAATAGGGAAACTAACGTAATTGACGAGAGCGGAAGAAAATCCACAAAACTAAGCTAAAACGAAAACGAAATATTTTACCCTAACAATAATCAATAATCCCATTATTTGTCTTCAATTTAATGTTTCTTTACAGATGGAAGATGACACTCAGAGTTACTATAATTTATTGTTGCATCATACTTCTGTGGTGTGATTTCATCAGTCCTTCTGACATATAAATAATCGAACTAAACAACAATCCAGGCATTGTTGCTTTCAAAACCAAACCCGTTTTTTTAAAAGAAGGTTCCCACACACTTATTCACAAATTCAATCTGTATTCATTTAGAATTATCTTAAAACAATATGAAACAATTATCGACAAACTAGAAGAAAATTCAAATATTATCGAAATAGTTAACATTTTAAAACAAAGACATAGCCAAGCTTATTTTGTACTAGAAAATCTAACTATAAAACGAAGGAAAACAAAAAGATTTCTCAATTTTCTTGGATCTACTATAAAAATGATAATGGGAAACCTTGATAACGAATATTTACTCAAAATTGAAAATCAAATGGAATCTTTGAAATATTCAAACAATGCTTTAATTACAGAAAACAATGAGCAGGTCAAAGTAAATGAGTTATTTGAAAGCAGGATTAACAAGTTAACAAAAGAAGCTTATAGACAATCTATAGAAATTGATAGCATCATAAAACAAGCTTGGTTGAGTTTAGACAGGCCAATCGACTGGAAACACATTCTACACGTACACAGCATCATCTTCAACATCGACATGATCCACCACCAGCTGATGACAATCTTCGAATCAATACAACTATCAAAACTTGGTATAATGTCAAAAACGTTCTTACAACCTCAAGAACTGGAATTTGCAACGCAACTGTTGGAATTACAAGGCATATCAATTGAAAGCTACGATCAAACTTATGAGTTTCTGGAACCTGTAGCTTTTCATAACGATTCAGACATAATAGTCCTCATCAAAATTCCCAAGCTTAGACGAGGAGAAATGTCTCCATCCAATATTACGAGGAAATCCTGGTACTTGTATTTTTACAAAGCCATCAACGCTCTCGAAGTTCAAATCAATCGAAAACCTTGGAGTACTGATAAAAAACTCCATTGAACCAACACTTATGCAGAACAATTGTGGTTTTGAATCAGAATTAATATCTGAGCCCATCACCAATTTGGAACTGTTACACGTACATAACCGTCATAAGCTAGAGCATCTAGAAACCATTGCAAAAAGGACCAGAATATTTAACATTGGAGCCATAGTTTTAATCACATGCCTCGTCATAACCTTCGTTACATTTATTATAAGAGAAATCTACAATCTTAAGCTGGAACTATTCATTCGAATTCCAATAGACAAAGTTGCAGACAGCTCACAATCAGGGTTGAACCGAGACGGTTCAATCTAAGAAGGAGGAAGTTATGGACGAACCCGAATACCATATGGCCCGTACGCACAGACCTCAGCAAAGCACGCGTCAGCAGTAAGACGCCAGTGTATCCAACGCGTGGAGATGTCAAACACCCTGTTAAGAATTATTGAACCGCTGACATCGCAGCAGATATACGGCCACCGTGGTTGCATCAGCCAAGAACCATTAGTAGTTGCATTAGACGAAACCACCAAGCCGCTTCGATGTTTCGACATGTTCGGACAGGATAGCCGCTGATACAATAGTTTGGGGTTAGGTAGTCAGGTCTAATGAACATTCAGGCAGGGCAAGATAGTCAGTTCGATTTGAGAAGTGAAACAGTTCGGTCGTAAGAATCTCATGTAAATTAAAGTGTAATGTTTTGTCTTTCTCATATAGAAAGGTTATGCAATCACTTGATAAACCGACTAGTGAAAATTGGCCCGGAGGGCCAAGTGTCATATACCATTCGACTCAGTTCATCGAGCTGCAATGTCTGTGTGTGTTTTTTTTTTACAAGGTGAAATACCTTATGTACTTTCCCAGCTCACGCGCTCGGTAGTTGTCAAGCTACCGCTATTGTGAACCAGCGAGTGGGACTGGCTGAACCTTACCCACTTAAACACCTTGGACATCTTGCCTCGATCTCCCCGGAACTAAGCTAAGCTCAATACTTCGGGGGAGGCTGTGCTCATGCACTTCTTCGTTTGGGAGAAAATGAGCTCCTGCGTTTCTCTCTTTATCCATCTCGGCTGTGCTCATGCACTTCTTCGTTTGGGAGAAAATGAGCTCCTGCGTTTCTCTCTTTATTCATCTCGATCCTTCTTTGGCGCCTCGACAACCCAATGCCGCTACGTCGCGCCACACTACTCGCCTGATCCCCGACGATGGATCTAGCCTACACTGACGGAAAGTTTCTCCTTTTACGCCATGCGGGGCACCCGAAGAAGTGCTGAGTTCGACTCCGCGATTCCGGTTGGAGCATAGCTTCCGGTTCGCTGATGCCCCGACGACTCGAATTGGTGTTGTGACGTCTACTCGACAAGTCCCCGGTGATGAATCTAGTCTACACCGACAGAGCAATGTCTGTGTGTGTGTGTGTGTGTGTGTGTGTGTGTGTGTGTGTGTGTATGTGTATGTGTATGTGTGTGTGTCTGTGTGTATGTGTCAAATAATCTCACCAGGTTTTCTCGGAGATGGCTGAACCGATTTTGACAAACTCAGATTCAAATGAAAGGTCTCGTGGTCCCAAACGGAGTTCCTGAATTTCATCCGGATCCGACTTCCGGTTCCGGAGTTATAGAATAAAGTGTGTTCAATATTGTACACCGTCACTTAAACCGGCGAAACAAAATACGTAAACAAATTTCCAGTTTATCTCAAAACTACACAAATCGATGGTCATTATCAGTAGGCAAATAAAAAAACCGATTTCGGCTACCCTGGTTCCCGGTATCCGATTCCAGAAAAACCGGAAATAGTTGTCATATATACCAAAATGGATCTCACTCACTTTTCTCAGCGAAGGTTTGACCTATTTCCACAAACTTATATTCAAATGAAAGGTCTTCTGATCCCATACGGAATTCTTGAATTTTATCTGGATCCTACTTCCGGTTCCGGAGTTATAAAGTAAAGTGTGTTCAATATTGTACACCGTCACTTAAACCGGCGAAACAAAATATTTAAAAAATTTCTAAACTGGTCTCAAAACTACACAAATAGATAGTCATTATCCGTAGACAACTAAAAAAACCGATTCCGGCTATGCTGGTTCCCGGTATCCGGTTCCGGAAGTAACGGAAATAGTGGTCATATATACCAAAATGTATTCCACTCACTTTTCTCAGCGATGGTTTGACCGATTTGCACAAACTTAGATTCAAATGAAAGGTCTTCTGATCCCATACGGCATTCCAGAATTTTATCCGGATCCGACTTCCGGTTCCGAAGTTATAGGGTAAAGAGTGTTGAATATTGTACACCGTCACTGAAACCGGCGAAACAAAGCACGTAAAAAAATTTCTAAACTGGTCTCAATACTACACAAATTGATAGTCATTATCAGTAGGCAACTAACCATACCAATTTCGGCTACCCTGGTTCCCGGTATCCGATTCCAGAAAAACCGGAAATAGTGGTCATATATAAAAAAATGGATCTCACTCACTTTTCTCAGCGATGGTTTGACCGATTTCCACAAACTTATATTCAAATGAAAGGTGTTAAGATCCCATACGGAATTCCAGAATTTTATCCGGATCCGACTTCCGGTTCCGGACTTATAGTGTGTTCAATATTGTACACCGTCACTTAAACCGGCGAAACAAAATATTTAAAAAATTTCTAAACTGGTCTCAAAACTACACAAATCGATAGTCATTATCCGTAGACAACTAAAAAAAACCGATTCCAGCTATGCTGGTTCCCGGTATCCGGTTCCGGAAGTAACGGAAATAGTGGTCATATATACCAAAATGTATTCCACTCACTTTTCTCAGCGATGGTTTGACCGATTTGCACAAACTTAGATTCAACTGAAAGGTCTTCTGATACCATACGGCATTCCAGAATTTTATCCGGATCCGACTTCCGGTTCCGGAGTTATAGGGTAAAGTGTGTTGAATATTGTACACCGTCACTGAAACCGGCGAAACAAAACACGTAAAAAATTTTCTAAACTAGTCTCAATACTACACAAATTGATAGTCATTATCAGTAGGCAACTAACCATACCAATTTCGGCTACCCTGGTTCCCGGTATCCGATTCCAGAAAAACCGGAAATAGTGGTCATATATACCAAAATGGATCTCACTCACTTTTCTCAGCGATGGTTTGACCGATTTCCACAAATTTATATTCAAATGAAAGGTCTTCTGATCCCATACAGAATTCCAGAATTTTGTCCGGATCCGACTTCCGGTTCCGGAGTTATAGGGTATAGTGTGTTCAATATTGTACACCGTCACTTAAACCGGCGAAACAAAATACTTAAAAATTTTCTAAACTGGTCTCAAAACTACACAAATCGATAGTCATTATCAGTAGGCAACTAAACAAACCGACTCCGGCTATCCTGGTTCCCGGTATCCGGTTCCGGAAGTAACGGAAATAGTGGTCATATATATCAAAATGGATCTAACTCACTTTTCTCAGCGATGGTTTGACCGATTTCCACAAACTAAGATTCAAATGAAAGGTCTTCCGGTCCCATACGGAATTCCAGAATTTCATCCGGATCCAACTCCCGGTTCTGGAGTTATAGGGTAAAGTGTGTTCAATATTGTACACCGTCACTTAAACCGGCGAAACAAAAAACGTAAAAAAATTTCTAAACTGGTCTCAAACCTATACAAATCGATAGTCATTATCAGTGGGCAACTAAACAATTCGATTACGGCTATCCTGGTTCCCGGTATCCGGTTCCGGAAGAACCGGAATTAGTGGTTTTCTTAAGGATGACCTACGCAATCAAAGCACTGTTTAATTCTGTATGTTATACTAGTTAATGCACAAACAATCTCTTGGTTTCTTTCAAAAATCGAAGAAAATTTTTTTGAATAGTATACCACCATATTATACATGAGAAAGGCAGCATTACACCACTAGGTGGATGGAAACAGGGTTTTTAAAAATACATTCATGCAACAAAGCATATAAGTATACATTTGTTCTTTTCACGGCGCTGGAGAGTAAATTTTGTATTTGTGAAGTAATAACGAATCAATTTACTTGTTATTTTCAAAACATTATATCACCGAAAAGGGTGTTTAAAACTCTACAAAATAGTATAACGGATATTTTTTATAATAAAATTTTTATTCTCGCCTTTTTGTGTAAAAGCTTTACCTGGTCGATTGGCTTACAGTTTTGTTACTTAATTTTTTTTTTGCTTTTGGATCTCGTTGTCACCCTTTTTCTAGATGAGTTTCCATTTCCATCCAATGGTGATCGGATTCCTTGTTGATCGTAGTCTTGAGCTCGTTGAGAGTTGCTGTAGATGCGCGTTGTTGTACATTGGTTGCAGTTGCTGGTTGATTGGAGGGTAAGTTGTTGACTGCAGCTGGTGTACTTTGTTCTATAGGGGATACTGATGGTTTCGTTGAAGGGGATGCTTCATTGTTGTTGGTGGCTGTCACAGATGTACGGGGGTTGCTTAGGGTTGGTGTGAAGGAAGCACCGTTGTCCTTTGGTGTGGTTGTCTCCTTGTCCAGTTTATCACATGGCTTACCGTAGTGAACAGCATTTTGACAATATTGACATGGAACCATTATATTGTCATAGGTAACAAGTGATTTGCCCGGAATTCTTGTACCCTGACCGAAAGTCACATAAGAATGTATAGGCCTCTTCAAGCGTAACAAACATAGTTTTTCGAATACAAGAATCGGTGACGCTTGAGGGAAGATCATGCACACGCAGTTCTATAGCACTATCTTCCATATATACTGGAATGTTTTACTTAATGATCTCGTGATCCACAAAGTGCACATTGTTATTGTCTTTTGCGAATTGAATTGCATCCAACTCTTCATAAAACTGGATGTAAACAACATTATTCGTCTTATTGCACTGAAGTAAATGCACACGTTTAATGTCAAGATGCATTTGCTCTTCAAGCAAACCTTCAAGTTCTCGTATCGAAGATCGAATTTTGCACTGTCTGAAGTCAACAACAATTGTATTCTTTCGTGTCGGCGGTAGCTTTTGTTCGTTTGGTTCACTCATTTCGAGGTCGTTCTATTGTTCACTACACAATACTGTACTTGGTTTCTTCCGTCCCGAACGTAAGCGGTTTTGTTATATCGACTGACTTGGATGGGATGTGAAGGTGAACTGAGTATAACGGATATATGATATGGTAATAGTTGTTAGCAACATGATTTTTTCCATAAGTGAAAAGTAGGAGACAACACCCAAGTTTGCGTTTGAGCGAGATGTTCAGTAAAAGTATTGAAAGAACTTATTGTCCCATACAGGTTCTACAGGGTCCGGCACTCGAAGTGTAACCAATTAAAAAGGCCATAAATTCAGTTTGGAAAATTACTTTTACTTAATTCAAAGTACAAAATGTGTAAAAATAATACAAAATTCAGAATCAATTCACTTTTGCTCGATATGACCACCTTTTGCCTTGACTATGGCCTTGAGACGGTCAAAAAACGAATCGCAAGCTGCCGAATGTGACTTGCAGGTATTTAGGCCCACTCGCGGACAATAACTTTTTTCAGCGCCCCGAGACTGGTGTATCTTTTAGTTCGGACTTTGCTCTCCAAAATGGCCCAAAGAGAATAATCTATTGGATTCACATCTGGTGAATTCGAGAGCCATTGTGCGGACGTGATGAAGTTTGGAACGTTGTTTTTCAGCCATTCTTGGTTCACTCGAGCTTTGTGAGACGGTGCCGAGTCCTGCTGAAACGTCCATGGTCTGCCACCGAAATGTTTGTCTGCCCACGGCTTCAAAGCAACCTCCAGAATACTTTCCCGATAATATGTCGCATTTACCTTGACGCCAGGCTCGATGAAAACGATTGGAGAGCTCCCATCTGCGGTTACAGCGGCCCAAAACATTATCTGTTGCGGGTGCTGCCTCCTGGTGGCCAATCGATGACTCAAATTCTCGTACGAACGGTCGGTCAAGTAAACCCTATCGTTTTGAGAGTTTACGAATTGCTCAATTGGAAAAATTTTCTTGTCAGAAAATACAATGCTTTCGGCCAAACGAAGCAACTCCTTCGCTCAGTCGGTGTTGAACAGTCGTTCGCAACGCACGCGTATAGCTTTTGGCTCCTGGAGTTTTTTTTCTGGCTACCTAGAGTTTCATTGATTCAAGGCTTCAGTCTTTTTCAAGGCTACCTGAATCACTAACTAAGTGATACAAAGAGTGATATTAGAGTGTCTAAGTGATACAAAGAGTGATATTAGAGTGACTAAGAAATTAATCAGCCTTTTTTAAGGCTAGCTAGGAGTCTAATCGAAGACTAATTTAGCCTAGTTAATTTAATTTAAAATTTCATTCATTTAAAAAATGCCTGCGTCCAACCGGAAAGGCAACAAGCCTAAGGCTAAAAATAATTCAATACGGAATAAATCACAATCCGTTATTCAACATTTTTCTAATAACATTCATGATCTTATAGAATCTGAATGTAAAAATAAAAGACAACGGACGGATTTCCCTTCCGCTGATCCTATGCCGTCTAACAATATTTACGGGATTCTTCCTGAATCCGATTGTAGCGACATAGAAGAAAATTCTTCAAAAATTCCCAAAATGGACGCTTGTCGTTCTGGGAAGAAACATCAATCTATGCCACCAGTGACGGTGATGATTTCCGACTTCAAAGCATTCCGTACTGAGCTTTCTACTTTTCTCCCGGAAGTAAAAGTCTCATTTCAAATCGGACGAAGAGGAGAATGTCGAGTCTTGGTGGATGGATTGGAAGATTACGAACGTCTTATTCGATATTTGTCCGAGAAACTTCATAAATTTTATTCATATGATATAAAATCAGACAGACCCTTCAAGGCTGTCTTGAAAGGATTATCAAATGATCAAAGTATTGATGAAATTAAAAATGAACTAAAAGAATTGCTTGGTTTTGCCCCTTCCCAAGTAATAGTTATGAAAAAATAGCGAATGGTACTTCTAAACCACGCTCTGGAATTTCCCATGAAATTTACCTAATACACTTCAATCGAAGTGAAGTAAACAATTTGAAAACTTTAGAGAAAGTACGTTTCATTTCCCACATTAAAATTCATTGTGAACATTATAAACGGCATAATCGTATTGCAAACTTAACGCAATGTCGTTGTTGCCAAGGCTTCGGTCATGGAACCAAAAATTGTCATATGGATATACGGTGTTTGAATTGTGGTAAATCGCATTCGAAAGACGTTTGTCCAATGAATGAAACCACTGATAAATTTTCATGTTCAAATTGCAATGGAAATCATAAATCCAATTATTTGAAATGTCCTGTCAGGGAAAAAAATTTAAACGCTCGTTCGCTTCGACAACAAGTCAAATCAACGACCTTAAATTTACAGAGCATACATGAAAATCAAAAAACCGTTACAAATGCCGTTACAAATTACGTTTATTTCTTCTAAGGCACTGATTTCTTCGAATTTAAAACAAAAAACAGGTACGCCTGTCGATTCGTCTTCTAACGAAAACAATTTATTGACAGGTAGATCGACCTCGTCATCATCTTCTTCAAATGTCAGTTATGCTGGTATTTTAGGTAGAAATCTACCACCTATTTCTTGTAATGTAAATAATTCTAACGAAAACAATTTATTAATAGGTAGACCGGCCAAATCATCTTCTTCTAATGGCAGTCTACCTACAAATATTCCTTCAAAGCCATTCGCTTCTTTAAATGAAGTCGATTTAGGCGATATAACTAAAAATAAAATGATCTACCTACAAGATCAACTTTTTCAAATGATCATCTAAATGAATTCGACTTCATCACTTTTTGAAGCATTTCAAATCGGATGGCAATTTGGAAATAATATTATAATGAATTTAAAATTTAACAGTGATGTTAAATAATCATTTGAATATTTTAAATTGGAATGCTCGATCTTTGAAATCGAGTGAAGATGAGTTTTATAATTTTCTCAAAGTTCACAAAATCCATACTGCCATTGTAACAGAAACTTTTCTTAAACCAAATGTCAAATTGAAAAGTAATCCACATTATGTGGTTCATCGATTTGACAGGTTTACTGGAATGGGTGGTGGAGTTGCCATTTTTGTCCAACGGCAAATTAAATATCGAATTTTACCTTCTTTCAATACTAAAGCTATTGAAAGCTTGGGAATCGAAGTTGAAACCATTCATGGAATTTATTTCATCGCTGGAGCATATTTGCCATTCCAATGCACCGGCGAACAATTAAATTTCTTTAAAGGCGATTTGCAAAAACTTACAAGATATCGATCGAAATTTTCCGAAATAGGGGACTTAAATGCTAAGCATGTACAGTGGAATTGTAGGCAAAATAACAGTAATGGTAAAATACTTCATAATCAACTCTCAGCTGGTTACTTCACAGTTCTTCATCCCAGTAATCCTACTTGTTTCTCTTCCGTGAAAAACCCGTCTACAATTGATCTGGTTCTAACAGATCAAAGTCACATTTGTAGTGAACCGATTACACATGCTGACTTTGACTCAGATCATCCAATTAAATTAATTAATCCAATTAGTTCTATTTTCAACTATCATAGAGCTAATTGGTTGGATTACAGATCTCACATTGAAAATCATGTGGATCATGAAACTATTTTAGAAAAATCTGCGGACATCGACTCAGCAATTGACAATTTGAATCATTATATTATCGAAGCTAGAAATCTTTCAGTTCCCAAAGCTCAAACTAAATTAAATTCTCCTATCATTGATGATAATCTTCAACTGCTCATTCGATTGAAGAATGTTCGTCGACGACAATATCAACGTTCTCGTGATCCTGCTATGAAAAACATAGTTAAGGATTTACAAAAAGAAATTAAACATAGATTTACTCTTTTGCGAAATGAAAATTTCGCTAAAGAAGTTGAAAAAATTAAACCATATTCTAAACCTTTCTGGAAACTTTCTAAGGTTCTTAAGAAACCTCAGAAACCAACTCCTGCTCTCAAGGAAGGAAATCAAATACTTCTTACAAATGGCGAAAAAGCTCAAAAACTTGCTCAGCAGTTCGGGAGTGTCCACAATCTTAATTTGAACGTTGTGAGTCCTATTGAAAATGAAGTCTCACTGAAATATGATCATATTTCAACCCAAGTGTTATCACACGATGACATTATTGAGACGAATTTTGATGAAATTAAATCAATTATTAGGAAACTCAAAAACATGAATCCTGCTGGTAATGATGGAATTTTTAATATTCTTATTAAAAATCTTCCAGATGTTGCCTTGAGACTCCTCTTTAAAATTTTCAACAAGTGTTTTTCATTAGCTTACTTCCCAAAAAGGTGGAAAAACGCTAAAGTAATTCCTATCCTGAAACCTGATAAAAACCCTGCAGAAACATCAAGTTATCGACCAATTAGCTTACTTTCTTCTATCAGTAAACTTTTTGAAAAAATTATCTTTTTGAGAATGATGACTCATATAAATGAGAATTCATTTTTTTTTACCAGAGCAGTTTGGATTTCGTCATGAACATTCAACTACACATCAACTTGTCAGAGTAACGAACATGATAAAAGCAAATAAATCTTCTGGAGTTGCTCTTCTAGACATAGAAAAAGCATTCGACAGTGTTTGGTACAAAGGTTTAATAGCAAAAATGTCTGATTTCCAGTTTCCTATTTATTTGATCAAAATGATTCAAAATTATTTAACTGATCGTAGCTCCAATCTTGTATAATATTTTCAATTCTGATCTTCCAAATCTACCCGTTGGTTGTCAGAAATCGCTATTCTGTAACGACACAAGTCTGTTAGCCACAGGTAGAAATCTAAGAGTGATCTGCAGTCGCCTACAAAGAAGTTTAAATATTTTCAGTGATTTTCTGTCAAAATGGAAAATTAAACCTAATGCAGCAAAAACGCAATTAATTATCTTTCCTCATAAGCCAAGAGCTTCTTTTCTTAAACCAAACAATGATCACATTCTCAAATTGAATGGCTTGGAATTGACATGGTCTGATCAAGCTAAATACTTAGGTTTAACAAATGACAAAAAACTCACTTTCAAGGATCACATTGAAGGAATCCAGGCAAAGTGTAATAAATATATTAAATGTTTATATCCTCTTATAAACAGAAATTCTAAGCTCTGTCTAAAAAACAAATTGTTAATTTATAAACAAATTTTCAGACCAGCCATGCTTTATGCGGTACCAATTTGGTCAAGCTGTTGTTCCACCAGGAAGAAAACGCTTCAAAGGATCCAGAATAAAATTCTGAAAATGATTTTGAAGCGTCCTCCCTGGCTTAGTACAAATGAGTTACACAGACTCACAAATATAGAACCATTAGATGTAATGTCACATAATATTATAAGCAAATTCCGACAAAAATCGATGCAATCTTCAATTGAATCGATTCGCTCTCTGTATTAGTTAGTAAGTAAGTATATAAGTTCCTTTTCCCCATTACACAATACAAGTAGGTTTAGAATTTTCCCTACACAAAAATCTCAGAATTGCGGAAGCAAATAATGTCCTCATGGTAATAACCAAATCATATATATATATATATATATATATATATATATATATATATATATATATATATATATATATATATATATATATATATATATATATATATATATATATATATATATATATATATATATATATATATATATAATAGGGCTGAAAAGTCACCACTTGTGGCTGAACACCCAATTTAAATCTTAATAATTTAATTTTAACTCATTTTCCAATAAATAGTTATTTAAAAAAAAAGCTCCTTCGCTCTCTCAAGTCAAGAGTTTTTTTTCGCGTTCACTTTTTGCAAAATGCTTTCTTGCGCTTGTAAACAATACAACTTTGAACTGTCATTTAGCAAATTTCTAGAGAGCTGATGCCCGCGCGTCAGCTGCGCGAGCGGTCTGAAGTTGGTTACACTTCGAGTGCCGGACCCTATATGTTGAACATTCCATTGGAAATTAGACCAACAACCCATGTTTCGTCCAACGATTCTTAAGAACTTACAGTTTTAAATCAATCAGGAGCCCTCGGAATTTTTCTAGTTGTTATAAATAACAGCAAAATGAGAGCTCATTTAAAAAAAAAGAATAATTTGGGTGCTTTTGTTGGATTTTTATTAAGTTTTGAAATAAGCATTGAAATGTAACAGGAAAAATTTTTATGAAAATTTTTAAACATTGCTAGGAGTCTTCATGTTTTTAAATTTGCTAATGATTGCCCTTTTTTCATTATTATTTGTCGCAGTAATGTCATCTTAGGGCAATATTTGTGTTATGCTCATGCTATGTGAGATGTCAATATCGAATTATTTTTACATGAGAATTTAAAATGTGTTGTCTAATAGAACATTGTTAATAGTTGGTTTTATGGCTTCCATCACAATCAGGGCATGACAATTCATCTGAGGGTATCGTTTATTGAACAGACATGTTTGCAAGCGAAATACTACAATTTAAATAGCGTATGTCTATATGGCAATTCGTTGTATCATGGCCGAAGCCCTGGCAATGACGATACTGTGATAGGTTAGCTGTGTCATCATCCCGTTTATAATTTTCCCGCCGAGCTGATATTTCCACTTTAAATTCCGGAAGGAACGAAGAAAACTCTATTCAAAATGCTTTGAAATTGCAGGCATAGATTGTTGTTTTTCAGAGTGACAAGTTTCCATTTTAGGGATTTTGATTTCTTATGTATTTATTTTCCATATTGATTTATTTTGAATTATGTGTATACCAAAAAATTATAAAAACGGTCATGTGCGCTCGGAAGAAATAGGTTACGTGTATCCAAAACCCCAAGATTACTAGAAAAAGGCTCTATGCTATTTATACATCGAGATGCCCGAAAAGTACTCTAATCTTTGATAAGTGAGCTTATTTTGATGTTCTTTTTTATACGTGGGATATCTGTTTGTAGCTTGAATGTAAGGAATATTAAAAAAAAAGCTAAATTGAGGCGATTTGAGCCTTTTCCAAAAACCGGGAATTTTTATTTCGCAAACCGGGAAAAAACCAGAAAATCCAATCGGCAATTCACTCGTCACCCTGGATGTGTTTCACATATTTTATCAAAGTCGGCCCACCAACCTCAGCCAAAGGTAGGTTGGGCGATTTTTTTGTCCGGCGTCTGTCTGATCAACATACGGAAAACCTAATCGACGTCATTTCCTAGATTTGATAACCGTGTACCTAGTACGGTTCGTACGAATGATGTACTAAAAAAAAGATTCGTTCAAATTGGTTCGAACGTAAACCGTGATACGAGTTTAGCATACTTTCGAACGTATCGCATACGGCCGTCCCAAAAAAACACATTTTGTAAAGACTAAACAATATATTCCCAAGTAACAATTTTAATATTAATAAATACTTGTAGCTGTTTTCAATGCTACATAATAAATCTTGCATTAAAACTTTAAACTCCACAAAAGCCTACTGAAAACCTCTATAACAGCATGTTCCTGCCAAGTGGACCATTCTTCATAAGGTTCATAAAGCAAAGTGAAGAATTAGCATAAACCTGCGTTAAAACTCCAAATTCAAGAAAATTTTGAAACCAGCTTTACGATCAACATTTAAATTATTCGGAAGGAATGAATTCCGCTATGAATAAATTGTCGATTTGATAATATTTTTCATGGCTATGTGTGTGTTATGTCAGCTTTGAATTCAACCAGTAAGAATATATTAGATTTTATTTACAAGTTAGAGGTTTTTTCCGAACGTAAAAACTTCATGCACTTTTATTTTTATCGTGAATGTTTGGATAAAAATAAGAATTATAACTAATCGCCTTCAAATAAATGCAGTTTTTGCGAAAATCTCCATGATTTTTAAAAATTATTTTTTGTGATTCTTCGTCATTTTTGTATAAAACTATTTCGTGGCATTAAAACTTGTGTATACGTTCTGAAAATGAATCATTAAAGTCCATAATTTTTTTTGTTTTTGCATTTCGAAGTATATTTGATGTCAATAAATGCTACGGTATAGGACATCATATTGGCGGCCATGAAATTTTCTTTAATGCAAATTACGCTTAACCCAAGAAGCAATAAATCAAATAGCCCACAGTAAGAGTGTCATAAATGTACTTCAGAACCCTCAAATTTGCTCTGAGTTAAACTGTCATCCAATGAACACGCACACACACAAAACTAGATTTATGAAAAAATTTAACCGACAATAATGTTTTAAAGAAAATGTTTGAAAGCAATATTAAGGCTGTGAACCATTTCACGGTTAATTTTAACTTTTGGTTAAAATCTGACACTTGAGTGGTTATTTGGTGCCTAGTAGTTAAATTTGACTAAAACTGTGGCCCATTTCAAAATTTGACGGACGGAAAGTTATTTGGGTTTATTTTCCACTGGAAATAATTTCAACTGAAGAATTAGTATTAGAATTTTCATTGCGCGATTTTTTTCAGTGCGCGATTTCTTTTTGACAACATCAAATTAACCACTCGAGTGTCAGATTTTAACCAAAGTTAAAATTAACCGCGAAATGGTTCACAGCCTAAGAGTGTTTGCATGGTTTTATTCTAGTACACATTGTTTTATTTTTAGTTCAGTTGTTAGTCTGGGTAAAAAGTTTTATAGAAACTTTAAAAACTATGATATTACTTGTCAAAAGAGACATTTATTATAGTCGTTATAAAACAGGTAGTGATTGAAAAATCAATTACAAAACTCCTATAAATTACAATCAAAACCATTAGGCATTCGAATTGTTACTTGGGATGTTAACCGGAATCCATTTCGTCTATTCCATATTTAAACAGGCCTTTTTGTAAATGTTTGTAAGGGACACACTAAGAGAAAAACATGTAAGTTTACGTTTCAATTTTCTTAAATTTACAATCAAAAGCATGTACATATTTATCATGTCTCTAAACTAACTTACAACTCTTAATATGTCAGTGCACACTGTCAGTGCACACTGTCAGTGCACACTGTAAGTGCACACACATACAGACTTTGCCGATCTCGACACGGATTCGGATTTGACACTCGACCCTCTGGTTCTTGGTTCAATAGTCGATTTTCACAGTGATTGCACAACTTTTCTATACGAGAAAGGCAAAACACAATAATCAGCTAATGTAAATTTGTAAATCAATGCAAAAATCGTAGAAGTACTATTGATCATTGGGTGTAAAAAAAAACAGACAAAATTGTTGTAAGACATCTTCATTTCTAGAACCGTACAAAAAATTGTATGCAAAAACAGGTTTATAACTTCTGGTTAGCCACAAACAAATAACAAACAAACAAACAAATAAACAAATTGTTAATCGTTCGCAGAAAAAATCGGTCAAAACTAAACCCGTTCTTTCGATACAAATGTTTGATCGGTTCTCACAAAATACATGTTTTCTAAAAGATTTTAGTAATGTTACGTTCGTGTTCGGTTTCTGCATTCAAATATACGTACTTAAACTGCTTTTCTAAATTTATTTGTATTCATCCGATATTGACATATGAAGAGTTTTAAGTTTGTTAAAAGATGTACATGCTTTTGATTGTAAATTTAAGAAAATTGAAACGTAAACTTACATGTTTTTCTCTTAGTGTGTCCCTTACAAACATTTACGAAAATGCCCTTTTAAATAAGGAATAGACGAAATGGATTCCGGTTAACATATATTCTGTTTAGTCTTTACAAAATGTGTTTTTTTGGGACGGGTCTTACTCCTGCACTTACTTACTGCATGACATTTATTGATGAAAGAAACTGAGAACCTTTGACGCCGATAAACGTTTTTTATACCCAAGGGCAACTCAAACAAATAATACGTGATAGTAACCAAACGTTGTATTTCCACGGAAAAAGCAGAACGATCCCGTTCATGTTCCACGAAGGATTAGAAAGTTGCTTGTCGAAGTAAATTCAATATCTGTATCACCTCATTCACACTCAACATTTGCAAAGAATTTTTTTATACTCGAGAAATGATTGATTTTGTTTTTAGATTAATAGTAGTAAACGCAGACCTGATTTTGCAATTCGATTTTTAGTACCACGAAAAGCGAAACGTCGAACAAGAAGAAATAAAAACATCTAGACGGAAGGAAAGAGACAAAAAATTAAACAGTTCGATGCAGCGATGAAAGTGTTCTCAGATTGTGACGAAGTTATTTAGTAGGGCTTATAATATAATGGCTGTATTTCCACTCACTATCAGTCGAATGCCATGGCCTTCAAAAGCATAGGTACGAAACTGTTTCATCTTTAACAAACATGTTCAATATATTTCATAACTAATTTAGCCTTCAAGTATGCGATTCAAGCTCTCCCCCTCAATTATTTTTTATGACAAGTTTCATACGCCTAAATGTTGGCTATAAATTCATTCAGATTGTGATTCTATTTTTAGATCAGATTAAATCGTAGTAATTAAAATCGGGTGCAAATAGAGGGGCTGGGGTCCACTAGGAGATTTATAATACCTATTAGCTCTCTCCGGACAGTATCCATTTATTTAAAACCATTTATTTATTTATTTAATCAACAGACAAATTCAAGTCGTAATGATTGTTTCTAAGAATATTTAAAATTTTTTCTCTTATTCGGCTGCGGGAAAAATGAAAATCGAATCCCGTCGAAACACCGTTGAAAGTTCGTTGGAATCCAATGACGGCACCGTTGATTCCGTAGTTAGTACGACGTAGAGGCAATCTGAGGAGGTTGTTTTTGCGGAGAGCTCTGGAACGAGCATTGATGTTGATTTGACTAAGAAGTGCTGGGCAGTCAATATTTTTCGTCAAGACATCGGCAATCAGCATTGCACGGAACAGGTCGCGACGCACTTGCAAAGTATCGAGCCCGATAAGCATCCCACGGCTTTCGCAGCTCGGCAGCTGATGTGGGTTGGTCCAGGGCAATTTGCGAAGAGCGAAACGAACGAAACGTCGTTGGATTGACTCAATTCTGAGAACACCGTTAACATAGTGAGGGTTCCATATCACCGAGCAGTATTCGAGTGTTGAGCGAACAAGTGAGCAGTAGAGTGACTTCAAACAGTATATAGCTGTGAAGCGCTTAGAATTTCTCATGACAAATCCCAAACAACGAGAAGCCTTCGTAACTATGTAACCAATATGCTGCTTGTAATTCATTTGTTCGTCTAGATAAACTCCAAGATCCTTGACACAAGTGATTCTTTCAATCGCTGCATCATGAAGGCAATAATCTAACCGCAAAGGGTCTTTATTACGAGTGAATGTGATAATAGAGCATTTGCTAATGTTTAAAGTCATTCGGTTGATCTCGCACCATCTTGAAAACATGGTCAGTTGACGCTGAAGGTATCCTCTGCACTTTTAATTATTTGGTATAACTTTAAGTCATCAGCAAAAGATAGTCGTGGACCTTCCAGTGAGTAATTTACATCATTGAAATAAAGGAGGAAAATCAGTAGACCGAGATGGCTTCCTTGAGGTATTCCGGAAAAAGCAAAGAACTCCTGCGATAGACTGTCATTGATTTTAACCGCCAGCCGTCGATTACAGAGATACGATTGCATCTATCGAAGAATACTGGAACCGAAACCCAGCCTATCCAGTTAGGCGATCGTGATAGCGTGATTGATTTTATCAAAAGCTGCGGAGAGACCCGTGTAAATAGCATCCGTTTGGAAGCCATTAGACATAGCATCCATTAAGTAACGTCGTAAAAGATAAGAGATTAGTAGCAGTGGAGCGTTTCGGCATGAATCCGTGTTGAGTTTCCGCGATGTATTGTTTACATTGGTCGAAAATTGGCTTTAGAATTACTAATTCGAACAATTTTGGTATGGCGCTTAGGGCAGTATTTCCACAATAATTGTCAATGTTCTTTTTGTCTCCTTTTTTGTGAACTGGAAACATGTAGGAAGATTTCCACATAACGGGAAAGACTCCGGTCGTGAGTGATAGTTGAAACAGTTGGCATAAGGGAGTAGCTATTGCACTTGAACATCTCTTCAAGATAACTGCCGGAATACCGTCGGGTCCGGGCGAGTGTGAAGTTTTAAGTTTAACGATTGCCGTTAGTACAGCGTCGATGTCGATATTGATTAAATTCAAAGACTGGCTCGATATGGGAACATTTAGAGCCACCTCTCTTTCGTGCAGGAACCAGTTTGTTGTTCGTAAAACATGGTCGAGGGTAGGTCCGATTCCTTTCTTAGCTCGTTAACATGTTTCCAAAATGAGATTGGATCGGACTTTAGCCTCCTCTGCACATTGCGAAAATAGTTCGAGTAGCAACGCTTGGCTGTCTTTTTATATACTTTATTTATTTGCATGTAATTTTTTCGAAACACTAGGCCGCCATTCTTTGAGTATTTCTTCAATGCGGTCCTTTTTGAACTTTTCAAACGTATTAGCACTGCGGTTTGCCACGGAGCCTGTTCGGAGGGCTGGATAATCGCACCAGTCGCACCACCGATGATTTTGTTACTATTGCGGGAGTTGCGATCGGATCGAAATACTTCGTAGTTGCTATCGAATGCTTGTATGGGCAGCGTATTTTCGGTCAGCCAAGTTTCTGTTAATGCGATGATATTAAAACACTCGTCCGAATAACTAAACTTGAATTTGTAAAACGTTTCGAAGAGCAGGTAGTCTATGTAAGTTTGAGCTGGAAGCAGGGAGGCAGTCAATTGTTGAATTGTGCATGTTGTTAGTATACATGCCGGCGGCGACGGGTTGGAAGACCTTTTCACCGCTCTCGCACACTGGACGAGCGTTGGCTGCGATGGCGAGTAGAAGTCATCGAACTGGAACCGGAGAACGAATCAGCGCATACATAACTGGGAAATGATGAATACTTGCCATGGAGAAAAGTTTGGAAACCCCCTTCGCCGCATCCGCCCACAGGACCGAGACGGCTGATGAACGCTGGCGGCGTCAGCACAACTGGGGTGGGGGTGTCGGAGGCTTCCATTAATCGAACAACGATGCGTCCCAGTGTGTTACATCCAGTTATTGTCGAGCAGCATCCACTTGCGACGATGCAGGCGTAGGAGACGGGGTCACTACAAGAGGAATTCGAAATTTTTGAGTAGATTTGTCCTCAAACTCGCGAAAGTAAATTCCTTGTGGCCACGTTGCGGAATTTAAAGCGACGGACTCCAACCCTCGATCAATACCGACTTTGAACGAGACAAAAGTCATGGTGCTAACGTCAGCACCTTTGGCAACCAATTTAACAACAACCGGGTCCTGTGCTAGTCCGAGATTGGCTCGTACCATGGCAGAAATCTCGTTATTCGTGACATCAGGTCGAATACGGGACAAATAAAGCCAAAACTTATCAGTCGATTGTTCGCACACTGGAACATGAACGACGTTATCGCCTATAAGTTTAGATCCCGATTGGCACTCGGAAGCTTTTTGTTCGATATCAAGTCCACGAGATCTTTTAGCCGGACGTCGATTGTCCAAGAATGGCCAGGGCCGATTGAATGGATTGGGTGTCCGTGGAGTCGGTTTAGATAACGCTTTTATCTCACTCTGTAAGCCGTTTATTGCCTCCGTGAGTGATACCAATGGCGACTTCTCGTCTGCAGCTTTCGTGATAGAGCGGAGATGCGAGTTCTCGAACAAACTAGCGCAAGCATCACACATCCAGAAAAGATTTTTTTGATGCGATGTAAAATACCCCAAAAGAGCACGTGAGACTCCCGAGCATGCCATGTGAAACGAGCATCCACAGTATCCACGGCAAAATACTGAATCAATACCGGTAATGACTTGACTGCATTTAGCACAATTTTTCTCCATGTTCATCCAGGGAAGCGCCTTTGATTAGGTTATACACCAAGCAGATGACTAGTTGAGCGAAAAACTCGATCAAGACGATAGCTTATTGTTTAAACCGCAAAGAGACAACAGCTGTACAAATAGCACTAAGCACAGCACGAATAAACGTAAATCACTAGCCAATATGCAATTAATGTTAAGAATAACACCTGACACAGAGATTCAAACAGTATATAGTCAATCACCAGTTAGAGTTGAAATATGAACTATATAATGATGCGGAAAACAATTTAAATTGCAAAAAAACGTACTTTTAAAAACACAACAAACTTCTACTTCTGTCAACCCGCACATTGTATCAGCCTAGATTCCGTGTGGAATCCGGCGGAAAAAAATGAACCAAGAATAAATCCAGTGGGTTCCTGCTTCCATGTCGTAAAAGGCGACAATTGCAGGAGCTTCTTCTTCCTTTCAGTTATCAGATATTTTCAATGTTTCACTTCTGATTACTCTATTTCACTAAATTATCTCTTCGTTCAACCTATCAATTTCCGTCTAGCTTCGAAGAAAAGTTTTATTTGTAATGTTTTCTTCTTCCATGTTATTGATTGTCTTTCAGGATTGAATTGAATGATAAAAATCAACTATTGCACAAATCCGTTGATATTTCAAAGTTAATAACAGAGATAACATATATCGGTATATTGAATACGAAGTAAAAAAAAAGTTGATATTAATATTTCAAACAATAAATTAAAATTTTTCTCGGTAGTCGGCTGCCAAGTTGATGCTCTATACTTTCCATTTGTGTAAGGTCATGTGTCGTAATGGCTGTTTTCTTCGGGGGTGTACTTGGGTCAGGCGATATAACATTTTTGCTGTGCTTCGGCGGACGACCTCGACCTCGTTTAGATTCCTGAACGACTGGAGGGTTAGTTCTTGATTGGGTGACGGGAGCTGATGCTGTAGGGGCTGTGTTTTTTCGCTGTTGTGAAATGTTTTCACTAGCACTGTACGATCGTTCGTCGATCAGTCGTTGCTTCAACTGTTGGACGAAATTGGCCATTGTCTTCAGTTTTTCATCCTTCCGTTTAATCTCTTCGCGCGAATTTTACTATGTCTACATCTTTTGTTTTCACGTCCGCTTCAAGTTCCTTCAACTTTCTTTCGAACTCATTATGTCGTGCTACTGTTTAAGCATAACTGCCATTTGTTCGAAGCTCAGCTCATTTCCTTGCCTCCGGAAATGTTACATTATCACGCATTTTGATTTCAATGACTTTGACCTCCTTCTTGTATACTGGGCATTGGCGGCTGGTGTGTCGATGATCACCTTTACAGTTTTTGCATAGCGAAACCTTATTGCACTCCTCTTCTCCATGATAATCGCATGAACAGTTAAAACAACTCTGTGGCCCAGGGCACCTGATACGGGTGTGGCCGTATTTAAAGCAGTTGTGGCACAGTATGGGGTTCGGAAAATATGGCGTGGTGCGAAATTGAAGCAAACCGACGTTGAGATATTCCGGGTACGTAGTTTTGGCGAACGTTGGGATCAGTGCAGGAGTATTCACCCTTGTTCCACCTTCGTTTCTGGTGATACACTGCACACGGATTAAGATTAATTTAGCTCAAAATATCTTTTTCGTCCATGTGAATAGTATCAAGACAAGAAAATACGCATCGACTTACGTTCAGATTCGTATGTAGAACTGGTAACTTGAGTTTGATCTCTAACTGCCAGGGCCAAAATATTGCCATATTTCGTACCTTGTGCTTCGGACTTTGCATTTTCAATCGGCCCACCAGCACAAGTTTCTACAGATTTCCCAATGACAAATGGATTTTTCAGAAGTGGAGAATTGTTCTTTCCGGTCAGCTGAAGGAACATTAACTCACCGAATTTGTTTGCAGGGTCCATGTACGCCAGCAATCTACGTCCAACCGACTCACCCGGGTCATCGGCCATGTTCTCCTATTCACAGACGGCAACGGTCGCCCGTTACCTACCCCAGAGATCAAATCAATGATTGAACAACTATTATTCTGCTTTTTTATTGTAGGAGTTCGCAGAAATTTTCACCGTACTGTACTAACACACCTACGAGACACACTGTAGTTATCTCCTGGTGTCTATCGAACACTTTCTAATTTTTCAGAATTCTCGATTTTTTACAAACTTTTCACCACTTGTAATTATTTGAAAAAAAAACCATTCTTTCAGCGTACCGTGACCAACACCACCAGAACGGTAAATGACAAAGGCCAATCGGCCTCACTATTGTTCTTTGTTTTACTATACGAATAATACGTGGAAGGTACACAATTTCACTGTTTTCAGCCGTTTTCACACCGATTTTGATTATTCTTTCACTGTTTATTGCTTCAATATCACCTCACACACTGAAATGCGGTTTCATGCGCTGCTACAACCGCGAATGACTATGATATTTTGATGGTTTTGTTCGGAGTGCGTGCGGATTAACTGTCTGGAATGGACGGCGTGCCGAAACTAAGTGATGATAATAATAATAATGACCCCCATTTCTAAGGACACTTACTACGCTCTCTTCCCCACTAAGGTACCCTTATGACCATCTTTGAAGAGCAAAGAGCCAGAAGTATCTGTACCAAGCTAGGTGGCAATCCGGTCAGTAGTTACAAACATACAAACATACAAACTTCCATCCTTCCGTCCTTCCATAATAAATATATATATATATATATATATATATATATATATATATATATATATATATATATATATATATATATATATATATATATATATATATATATATATATATATATATATATATATATATATAAAATTTCGAAAAAATGTCACTCACTGCTTCCGCAGGTGCTTAGTGTAAAACTGGCAGTTTCAAGAATTCTTTTTCATAAACTAACTCTTTATATTTGCTAGTTAATTTCTCTAGTTTGCCGACCTTGAGAGTCTGTAACCAAATAAACCAATTATTGATAATCCCATAAAAGATCTGCTGAATTTCATTCAAGTTCGACTACTAGTACATTTTTTTCCCTAAAATTAAAATCTTTTTAGAGAATCGTAAATAAATTTGTAGGTCATACTAGTGTATGATTGAATGAACCGAATGTCACTATGCCGATATCCAGCTTTTGGTTGCGGAAGTACCAACAATAGAAATTAAATGTAATAAAATGTACTAGATTTCCGTTTGAGCTGTTAGTAGAATATTGTCATTAACAGTACTGTTTTTTTTTAAATAACTATAACTACTGTTTTTTTAAATAACTATTTATTGGAATACGAGTTAAAATTAAATTATTAAGATTTAAATTGGGTGTTCAGCCACAAGTGGTGACTTTTCAGCCCTATTATATATATATATATATATATATGATTTGGTTATTACCATGAGGACATCATTTGCTTCCGCAATTCTGAGATATTTGTGTAGGGAAAATTCTAAACCTACGCATATTGTGTAATGAGGAAAAGAAACTTATATACTAACTTGCTAACTAATACAGAGAACGAATCGATTCAATTGAAGATTGCATCGATTTTTGTCGGAATTTGTTTATAATATTATGTGACATTACGTCTAATGATTCTATATTTGTGAGTCTGGGTAACTAAACCAGAGAAGACGCTTCAAAATCATTTTAAGAATTTTATTGTGAATCCTTTGAAGCGTTTTCTTCCTGGTGGAACAACAACTTGACCAAATTGGTATTGCATAAAGCTTGGCTGGTCTGAAAATTTGTTTATAAATTAACAATTTGTTTTTTAACACAGAGCTTAGAATTTCTGTTTATAAGAGGATATAAACATTAAATATATTTGTTACACTTTTCCTGGATTCCTTCAATGTGATCCTTGAAAGTGAGTTTTTTGTCATTCGTTTAACCTAAGTATTTTGCTTGATCAGACCATGTCAATTCCAAGCCATTCAATTTGAGAATGTGATTATTGCTTGGTTTAAGAAAACAAGCTCATGGCTTATGAGGAAATAATAAATTGCGTTTTTGCGTCATTTGGATTAATTTTCCGTTTTGACAGATAATCACTGAACATATTTAAACTTCTTTGACTACAGATCACTCTTAGATTTCTACCTGTGGCTAACAGACTTGTGTCGTCAAACATTTTCTAAATCGATCTCAAATTTTCCCTAAACTTTTTCAAACAAACCGATTTCGGTTATTTTTTCAAGAATCGAAGAAAATTGTTTTGAAGAATATCACAGTATTATATATAGTGTGATTGATATTGATGTGAGAAAGTCATCATTACACCACTAGGTGGATTAAAATAGGTTTTTGTTTATAAAATCATTGGAAACAATTTATTACTCAAGGGAGCCCGTAGGGTCTAATATTTTCAAAAAAAAATTTTTTTCTTTTATAATACGTTGTAATGAAACTTTTCCAGAATGCTTTGTCAAGTTTTTAAATCAATCGAAGCAGAAGTCTTGCCCTGTGTGCCGCGCTCTTACTTCTTCGCAGTATGAGATAAGCAAAGGTAAAGGCCCATAACTTGCTGAGATTTGTTCCGATAGGCTTGAAAATTTCACAGAGTATTCTTGAAATGTTTAACTTTAAGAAAATACAAAGAAAAAAAATTTTTTTCAAAAGTGTTAGACACTACCCGCGCCTTATTGCGCAGTCCGCACTGCGGGTTTACTATACTGATTATTTCAATAGGATTTTTCTAAACGAAGAATAATTCTAATAGTCCTAAGATTCCTAAACCCTAAGAATGGCCTTTTAATTGATTTTTCTGCGTCACTCAAATTTCGGTGCCTTTTTCTCGAATGCGAACGACCAGCAGCTAGATGACAACGCAATCGCTCATAGATTTCAATATTTCATTTATCTCAATATTTCAGTGAATGAAATTATCAAAATTCTGTACGGGATACATTTCTGGCATTCAAGCAAAGTCTTGGCATTACATTCCTTTTGTGGAATTTGGCCTTTCTGTTTCAACAGACTTCGCAGCCGATTCTTAGCGTACAGAATCATTGCATGGCTAGTACTATGGATCCTACGACTACTGGCTTGTAAGACCAGCGTTCTATGCATTGAACTACCAACCCGGGTTGTATTTCTGGCATTCAGTAGGACCAAACTGTAGAATTCTCCATGATATTGAATATTGTTCGGGATATTTTCTCGAACGCGATGCAGCAAAATGATAATTAACGTTTGTTTGGTGCAAATTTCGCACTGCGAGAAATGCACAAATCTAATCAAATTTGAACTAAACTGATGATTTAACCCCGTGATGGGCCTGCACACGAGTCAGCTCTCATACAGTTCGTGTGCTGTACCTTTTAAAAAACACGCACACGAAGTCTAAAGCACACGCTCGTGTGCCGTGTTGCTACTAGATCCAGAGTCGTATGCTTCGAAAGCCCAAGTCGCGATGCTGGCTCATGAGCTAGCTCACGAGCTGAGTTGAGTGTCCTTGTTTTTATTTAATAATATAATATAATTTTAAGCACACAGTGGCCGCTCTTGTATTGTCTCTTGTCAGTAGGTGAACTACACAAATAGCACACGCTCATGAGTCTGGTTTGAAAAGCACAGCACACAAGTTTAATAGGCACACACTGCAGGTATAGAGCCGCTGAGCTCGATTTACAAATCTGTTACGAAATACCGGATCCGGAACAGCAACGCCAACAGAAAAAAACCCATAGTTCAACATAGCGACAGCCGAGTGTCCGCCGACCAACGCAGCAAGGAAAATGCTGACACGGGGTACACCCGACATAGCAACCGTTCCAGCCGCCAACCACACGACATCGAAGACAACGTGGCCGATCGACGATATCGAACTTTGCTGAATTGTCAAATCCAAATTAACAAAAGGTTTAGCGATAGTCAGTCTTGAGTGAGATACGTAAGCGAAGGGGCTGGGGTCCACTAGGAGATTGATAGTACCTATTAGCTCTGCCCGGACTGTACCAGCCTAGATGCCGTGTGGAATCCGGCGGAAAAAAATGAACCAAAAATAGCTCCACTGGGTTCCTGCTTCCATGTCGTAAAATGCGACAATTGCAGGAGTTTCTTTTTCATTTCAGTTATCAGATATTTTCAATGTTTCATTACTCTATTTTACTAAATTATCTCTTTATTCAACTCCATTCAACTTATCAATTTCCGTATAGCTTCGGAGAAAAGTTTTATTTGGTATATTTTCTTCCATGCTATTGATTGTCTTTCAGGATTATAAATTGAATGATATGAATCTCAACTATTGGCGAATCCGTTGATATTATAAAGTCAATAACAGAGATAACATTTATCGGTATATTGAATACATAGTAAAAAATACGTGATATTAATATTTCAAACAATAAATAAATATTTTTCTCGGTAGCCGGCTGCCCAGATCAGCCAATATAACCAATTAATAATTTTATTATTAATTAAAATAATAAAGCGGAAATAGTAAAGAATCAAGACGCTCGTGAAATATGTTGACCTTTATTCGGTGATTTAAAATGATTTTATAATAACTGTTTAGAATATTTCAATGCAATGAATCAACTTTTTTGTCTAAATCCTATTCGCTCGTTTATTTTGTATCACGTAGTTTCATTTATAAAAAATAGGGAAGTTTTTATTCTTTACGCGATAGTATTGCGAATTTTTCTTCAGTTTCCTCCAATAAGAGCTGTGAATCAAGACTTCCCGGGACTTCAATATAGGATATTGTTGAAACGTTCACTCGGGAAGTCAGTGAGTTTAGTGGTGCATCCGAGCATCTTGAAACCGGAACATACTGTGTCGCGCGCAAATAATACCAATACTGAAATTTTTACTAACAAATATCCTTATCCCGTGACACTTGTGGAGTGCGCAGTAGTATATACGGCCTCTAGTAACAACAAGTGTTCGACTAAAATCCCTTCCCATTCCTTAGACGATCTACGTTCGGGCCTGGCCGGCGCCGGTACTGATCAATGATTTCTGGGATTACCAGAAGATGTACATTGAAGGACGATTTACCAGTCCCAGGTCGGATCATCTAAAAACTCCCTGTACAATTTCAGCTAATTCCGATCAGTAACGGAGTAGCAACCAGGGGTGGTCGCTCAAGCTCAAGCTCAAGCTCAAGTTCAACCTTCACCTTATTATTATTATTAAGAAGTGAAAACGAGTGCCTAAGAGTGGCCTAAAAACAGGAAATCTAGAAACGAGGTAGTAGGCAAATAGTGAGGGTATATAATTAGTAGCTGAACTCCGTGTGACTAGAAGTTTAAAATTCACAAAATAAACTGCAGAACATATCACTGGCAATTAAAGACCGTGATATTCAAAAATTAAAAATTCCAAAAACTAGTGCAAGGTTCGACGCAAATAGAATTATGGTGGAACCAATTGACACGCAAGAGCTGGTCGAACAAGTCAAGCGACTGACCGAAAATTAAGCTCAACTAATCCAAACGATAAGTTTTTTAAAGAGCAAAGTGAATGACCCATTCTTTAGCTACACTACACCAGACCCGATCAGGAATATTCCAAATTTTAGCGGTAATAAGAAGGAAGTCTTAGCCTGGGTGCAAGACACCGAACAAACGCTACAACTTTTTGAACAATACAAAAATGATATATGTTATGGACAAATAGTCCGTAGTGTAATAAATAAAATCACGGGAGAAGCAAGAGAAATCTTGATAGCTTCCGGTAACCCCACAACGTGGGAGGAAATTAAAGAAGCGCTGCTTACTGCGTACGGTGACTGTCGCGATATAACAAGTTATATCCAGTCACTCTTTTATGTCAAGCAGGGCAAGGAAAATTTGTCTGAATACTATAATAAAATCCGAGCAATAGATACTGCTATTAAATCAGCAGCCGCCAATATGGACGACTACAAATCATCCACAAAAGCAATCAATTCTTTCATAAACCTCATAACACTAACACGGTTCATTGACGGGTTGAACGAAGAAATATCAATGCACGTGAGAAGATGCAGACCTGAAACATTAGAACATGCTTTCGAAATTACGCAACAGTACTCTAATGTGGCATATAGATTTAGACTCGACAAAAATGCACATAATCCGACACTTTATTCCACTCAACAGAATAGCGGACAAAATAAATACACTAAACTAAATGCAGGGAATTCTAACCCACGTCAGCACGATAAGACCCCATCAGGTAAATTTAAATACCGTTCACAAAACGACGCGGACATATCTATGCGGACTCATGTTTCCAAAATGCATATTAACAACCACGGACAAAAACAAATAGACACGGAACTCGACTCCGATGACGAACCAGAACAAGAATGTGAGAACAAAAACACAAGAGACGCTACACTCGATTCCGAAGACGACGAATATTTAATTTCAGAATAGATAAATTTTCAGCTAGCCCAAGAAAGAAATCAAAACAAATGATGAGCCAGAATAGCTTCATACCATATATTTCAATCATGATCTCTAAAGGAGAGTTAAAGTTTTTAGTCGACACAGGAGCGAACATAAACTATATCTCTCCGGCTCACGTCAACATTGAAGATTGTAAAGACGAACCACCTTCTACAGTAACAAATATCAAAGGCGAATACAAGATTAACAAATCAGCCTCAATAGTTATTTTCCAAATCAGAAAAAAATTAAAATTTTACGTTTTCAACTTCCATAAATTTTTTGATGGCCTTATTGGTTACGAGTCTCTACGCGAAATTAAAGTGACACTTAATACATCCACCAATACCTTGAAAATAGGAAAGAAATTATTAAAAATGAAAAAAAATGTTCCCAGGAGAACAAAAACTGAAATTAACTGAACACAAATTCCAATTTATCCAGATACCCGTGAGACGAAATGGTTCATTAATAATCGATCAGGAAGTCGTTCTCAAACATTTTTCAATACTACCAGGACTATAACAGTTCGGCTAAAAAGTTCGTATCGTTTAATAGAAACACACATTTTTTTGCCAAAATTAGTTTTTATTATTCAACATAATTGCCATCAGAGGCGATACAGCGATTATAGCGATCTTCCAACTTTTCGATACCATTTTTGTAGTACGATTTGTCCTTTGCCTCAAAATAATCCTCAGTTTCAGCGATTACCTCTTCATTGCTTCTAAATTTTTTTACCAGCGAGCATTCTCTTGAGGTCTGAGAACAGGAAAAAGTCACTGGGGGCCAAATCTGGAGAATACGGTGGATGAGGGAGCAATTCGAAGCCCAATTCGTTCAATTTCAGCATGGTTTTTCGTTGTTGTTTTTGATCGATTGGGAGCTCACGCGGCACCCATTTTGCACAAAGCTTTCTCATATCCAAATATTCGTCAATAATATGTCCAATACGTTCCTTTGATATCTTTAGGGTGTCAGATATCTCGATCAACTTCACTTTACGGTCATTGAAAATCATTTTGTGGATTTTTTTCACGTTTTCATCGGTAACAGCCTCTTTTGGACGTCCACTGCGTTCATCGTCTTCAGTGCTCATATGACCAGTACGAAATTTTGCAAACCACCTACGAACTGTTGCTTTGCCCGGTGCAGAGTCTGGATAACACTCATCAAGCCATTTTTGGTATCGGCGGCACTTTTTTTCATCAAAAAGTAGTGTTTCATCAACACACGAAATTCCTCTTTTTTCCATTTTTTCACAATAACAAAAGTAGCTTCACTTAAAATGCAATATCTCACAAACTAATAATCAGACAGCTGTCAAATTTATACACGTATCTTTTGAAGGTTGGTACTAACTGAAAATGGTATGGATTTAATTATAGTGGCGCTCTCTCATAGAAACGATACGAACTTTTCAGCCGATCTGTTACGAAGAAATGAACGGAAAGGCAATTTTGGCAATTCGGAAAAACACCGACGAAAGATCTGTCGAAATAAATTGTAATGAGCTCGAACTGGGAAGGACTATTACGAAATTGAGAAAATCCCCCTAAAACATACGACGACCAATTACGAAATAAGGGACGAACACCTAAACGAAATGGAAAAGATTGTTCTGAAAGAAGCAATTGATAAAAACAAGGAAGTTTTGTACTGCAACGACGACAACCTCACTTTTACCCACAAAATAAAACACAAAATTAGTACCACCGACAACATACCGATCCACACCAAATCCTACAGATACCCCAAAGCTTTTGAAGCGATAGTGAGACATCAAGTAGATAAACTTTTGAAAGACGGTATTGTAAGAGAATCTATCTCTCCATATACGTCACCAGTTTGGGTAGTATCCAAGAAAGCAGACTCTTCAGGACAAAAGAAATTTCGGCTGATAATAGACTATCGTAAACTGAACGAAAAAACAATCATTGATAGATATCCTATACCGGAGATTATCTATATATTAGATAAGTTGGGAAGATCAAATTAGTTTTCTACTATAGATCTCGCACTCGCGGAATTTTGGGATATTATAGGAGATTTATTAAAGACTTTGCTAAACTGGTAAAACCGCTTACTACCTTACTACGTAAAGACCAGGATTTTATCATTGGGCCAGAAACAGAACTCTGCTTCGAAAAAAGTAAGCAAATCTTAATGAGGGACCCAGTGTTGATTCATCCGGACTTCTCTAAAGAATTTAACATAACTAGTGACGCTAGTGACTTTGCGATAGGAGCCGTACTTTCTCAAGAACCTATCGGAAAAGATCGTCCAGTAGCTTATGCGTCAAGAACTCTAAACAGGTCAGAAGAAAATTATTCAACAACTGAAAAAGAGTTCCTGGCAATGTATTGGGCCGTTAAACATTTTGAACACTGTCTCTGGGGGAGGAAATTCAAACTAATTACAGATCACCAACCGCTAACCTACTCTCTTTCAAACACGATCAAACGCATTTTTAGAGGTAAACTAGAACTTGAAGGATAGGACTACGAGTTAATTTATAAACCAGGCAAAAACAATGTCGTCGCGGATGCACTTTCAAGACAAACGAGATTAACGCGAACCCACAACACGAGACCAGTAATGAAGAAACAGAGAGCGAAGCAACAACCATACATTCCGCCGACTCTAGTGATGATTACTACATTTGGTGTACAGAAAAACCAATTAACACATTCAAGACACAACTCATCCTGAAAATTTCAAACATTGATTCTGAAGTGTCAGAACAAATATTTCCAAATCGTCGACGTATCACAATCCTCAAACCAAATAACACCGAAATAGATATAGTACAAATATTCAATAGATATCTCAACCCCAGAGGAATGAATTGCTTACGCGTACCCATAGGATTGAGACAACTGGTTCAGGAAACATACAAAAACATTTCGAATCTAATCGCATCTACAAAGTTCTCATTTCAGAAATTTTACTAGAGGACGTCAGGCTGGAAGCAGAGCGGGATAAACTAGTAAGAGTTACACATGAATACGCACATCGGGGCATAAAAGAAAACAAAGCCCAAACCAATCTACTCACTTTCAGAAACACAAACAATATACAAATCCACAAGAACCGACTGAAAAAGTAACCTCGCACTACTACTCTAATTTCAGAATTTTCTCGACTCACTACGTATCGTCTACAATCTAAAAAGATGTAACAAATAACAATGGACTTATAGCCTTTAAAGTTGACACAGTTAGAATTAGATTATGATACGAACGAATCGTTAAAAAAATCGATCTAGGCAACATCGAACTAAACATCAACCATATTGAGAAAATAACCCTATCCCTAAAAACTAGAGATCACCTACACGAAACATTTTCAAGAAAAATTAAAATTGCTAAAGAGAAACTTAAAAGCCTCAAGCCCCACAGACAGAAACGCGGATTAATCAACGCATTAGGAACAATGGTTAAATACATAGCAGGTAATCCAGACGAAGAAGATTTAAAAACCATACAACTAAGCCTGGAAATGTTACAAGATCATGAAAACAAAATTGTAAATAACCAAATGAAACAAATCAATATCAATACTAGTTTCCAAAACAGAATAAATAATGTCAAAAATATCATCAGGAAAGTTAGTTCTCAAATATCATTAATAAACAACACTGTTACAAGAGTAGTTATTTACTCGGGTCATCACAGCTTAGATTGTCATTGCATTAGATTGTCAGTCAGGGTAAATAAAGGCGAACACAAAAGAAGAAGAAAATAAAGTATCACGATGATTAAAACCGTGAACTAGTTGAAGGAGAACAAAAATGTGAATTTATTTAAATCTTTAAATACTAGAAATAATTTACTTAAAATGTATCGCAGATCTGAAACGTTATTTGGAAATTGAATTTGTTGTCGATAAAAAAGTGAATTCGGAGACTAAATGTAAGATTTGTAAATAATGAATTGGCGGTGAATAAAATATATTTCTTGCAGCTTTGAGCTGAGTTAAAAGGTAAAGAAAACTTTGCTATCCAAGACTCCTAAGAATTTGTTGGCAACAAACTCAAAGATTTAAGGTTCGTGAAATTAAGCAACACTATGTCACAAGTGCATAATACTCGTCAGACCCGTTCAAGAACGAGGGCACTCGCCACAGATCAGGGTCATGTCGCCGAAAACCATTTCGCCGAAAGCCGTTTCGCCGAAAGTCGTTTCGCCGAATGTCATTTCGCTGAGTGGGCCATTTCGCCGAATGTCATTTCGCCGAAAGCCATTTCGCCGAAAGCCATTTCGCCGAAAGCCATTTCGCCGAAAGGGTCATTTCGGCGTTTCCTGCAAATGTCTTAAAATCGTAATGGGAATCGATTTAAAATAAAAACATATTAAAGATGATAACGGTTACGCCCGTTTTGTTGACCTACAATTGTACTTCTTGAATAAAGATTGATTCATGAACCTCAGAACGGAGTTCCCAAAGAAACTTGTTGACTACTAATCATCAAAGCAATTCCATAGGTATCTACCAAGCAAATGTATGTGGTATTTTCCGTATACTAAATAAAAAAATATCTAATGCGGCTTCGCCACATCGATTTGATTCGTGTGCGCGAAATGACTGCGGTTTGTGTGTCCGGCCAAATAAAGCTGAGCCTTGTATGGTACAATGCGAGAAATGTGAGGTTTGGTAACATTTTTCGTGTGCAGATGTTAACTGTGACACGATTCAAGATACATCGTATATCTGTGTAAATTGCAATACAAGTGTTCCACCTCTTGTGGGTTCCAAATATAATAGATCTAGAACTAGTAGTGCGAGTGTAGCACGAGTCGCGCCAGAGCTACAGCGATTGGAAGAGGAAATGCAACTTCAGAAGCAATGTCAGCAGGAACGACTTATGAAAGAAAAAGTGCTATTGGACAGGGCTTTGAAGGAGCAGTTGGAGTTGGATAAGACGTACATGGATAAGAAATATTAACTCTTAAATCAACAGAATGATGAAATTCTAAGTCTGGAAAGTTATCGTAGTAACCGAACGTGCAGTAGGGTGAAAGACTGGGTCGAAAAGTCGAGAGGAGCTACAAGCTGTATTGGTCTACGCGCCGTTGAAAAGACGTCCGAAGTCCAAGATTCGAATTCTGCGCAACTCCTTGCTGCGATTCCGATCGATAAGACAGGCACGAAGGTCACATCAACACCGTTGAATAAGCAACATATTTCAACGCACAAGGATGTCGTTTCTAAACTGCAGGCAGCAGAAAGTGGTGTCGAGGTGAGCTCACCACAGAAGCTTATTCACCCGAACATTCCACGAGTAAGCGTTCAAAAGTTTCTAGATTTACTTAGCGAATCTGATCCTGTTAACCCCACATCAATCGTTGGACCTAAATTAGTACAAAGTATACTTTACGATGAATGGCGAAAACAAACATTAGTTAGTCGTAGACAACATGTGAGAGAACAACAATGCCAGAACGAAAACGAGCTTGGACAAACCCGGGAGTTCGAGCTAATGAATCTGATGAAGCGTATGGAAATTCAACATGTTGAGGCGCAGCAAGAGCAGCGTCGAAGAGAAAACAATCTGCAAATTCGGGCACAAATTGAGCTAACAGAGCGAGACGATGAGCTCAAACGTCTACGTGAATTAGAACTCGAACTAAGAGAGCAATTAGCGACGAGCAGGTCATGTAATAAACTACTGACGACTTATCCGTGTAATGATGCAGAGGAAGTACGAAACGCGTCAAATCGACAATCGGGTGTATTGACTAAAAGCCAACAGCGTGCCAGTAATATTGAAGATCCATTTGAAAGTAAATCGATCGATCATGAAAGTACGCTATCTAACGCTAGTTTGCCTGGATCGCAGGAAAATGATATAACGAGAATGGGAATCTACAAGTGGATTCAAAATAGCCAATTTGATAAAAGAAATATTTTGCAAATAAACGGTGATTCATATCCTTCTAATGATTCAATTTATCAGATGAGTAATGAATATCCATATAGATTTACCGTTGGCTCTAAGAACGCAACCAACCTGAATGAAACAAAAAAAAACGCCTGGGTTTCCGTACAACTGCGATATTCCAACAAACCCACTGATGAACTACGCACGACCAGTATCCCACAGTAATCCGACGTCTCAACAAATAGCAACGAGACAAGTCGTCTCGAAAGAGCTTCCAATATTTGCTGGAGATCCTATAGAATGGCCAATATTCAGTAGCAGTTATTTTCATTCGACAGAAATATGCGGATACTCGAATTCAGAAAACCTTTTACGTTTGCAAAGAAGTCTTAAAGGCAACATCCTACGACAGTACCACAAGTAATGTCAACACTACAGATGCTATATGGAAGACCCGAACAGATAGTCAATAATATGATTTCGAAGATACGAGAAATCTTGCCACCGAAAACAGAAAAACTAGAAACGTTAGTTTCATTTGGTCTGGCGGTACAAAACCTGTGCGCACATTTAAAAGCATCGGGAATGGTTTCACATTTGTCCAACCCTATTCTGCTTCAGGAACTCGTAGAAAAGCTTCCTTTTACCGTAAAGTTCAACTGGGCACTATATCAGCAACAGTTGTCGGTAGTGGATCTTGACAGTTTTGGAGATTATATGGCCAAAATAGCTTCCGCTATTGTAGGTATTACAAGTTGTACTGGGATTCAAACCAAAGTTATAAAAAATGATCGACCAAGGGGCAAGGAAAAGATGTTCGTAAATGCTCACACCGGAATCGAGACGAAGGACAGAAATGATAAACTTAGTGGTGATGAAGATTTCCAGGACGATGAAGTACGAAATGATAAGAGAGTGGAGGAACGTAAGACTTGTCCGATTTGTACATTTGTTGGGCACCAAACTGGCCATTGCGAAAAATTCAAAGAGCTTTGCTTGGATGATCGCTGGAATAGGGTGAAGCAGCGTAGATTGTGTCGACGATGCCTAAATCCGCACACACGTTGGCCATGTAAAGGATACATTTGTGGAATAAATGGCTGTACAAGACGTTACCACCGCCTCCTTCATTACGATCAACCGATGCCGGAACGCGAAACAAATCAATTAGCGACAATCAACATCCATCGACAACCAACATCAGCGACACTGTTTCGTATTCTCCCTGTTACACTTTATGGAACGGCAGATAAGATAGATACATACGCCTTTCTGGATGATGGCTCATCCGTTACGTTGGTAGACCAGGCAATTGCAGATGTTATTGGAGTGGAAGGGAGAACAGAATCACTGTGTATCCAGTGGACTGGAGGAATTAATAAAACTATATTAGGTACACGTGTCTCAAGGCTGAAAATTTCCGGGAGTAATGGCAGAAACCAGTTTACTGTATCGGACGTCTATACGGTCGCAAGTCTTGACTTACCAACACAAACGTTACAAATTTCTGAGATGCAGAAACGTTTCGGTCATCTACGAAAGTTACCAATACAAAGTTTCACATCAGCGTGTCCAGGTATTTTGATAGGTCTAAACAATTCACATTTGTTAGCGTCATTAAAGTTACGAGAAGGTCGCGAACATGAACCAATTGCGACGAAGACTATCACCCTCATTCTTGTTTACGTCCGTATCCGCAATACGACGAACGGGTACTTTCGAACGAATACGAATAAGTCATTCTTGTTTTCACTCGAATGAATTCGAACGCGACTCGTTTGCCACAAAATATTCAAAAATCAGTAAACTTCTTAAAATAAATGCTAAGCCTTGATGTAATCAGTCCAATTCATGTGATTAACCATATGCGAAACGCTAGAATGTATGCCATTTTAGTTTCAAACGAAACGTGTATTCGAACATCATTCGTACGAACGAAATGTCCCATTCCCGTTTACGGACGAATAGACGAAATGCCGTGGTTTCGATTCGTCAGTTTAATGTTGTGAATCAACCGTTCGAACACATTGAAAAAAGTTTAACCGATCTCTAACAATATTATTTTCGAATCTAAAGGTGATTTGTAATCAAATCATAAATTTGTGTTTTGCATAAATCATAAATCATAAAGTATAGTAAAATGCTGTTTTTTCTGAGGAGCCTTTGAATATATGCGAGGTTCAAAGTTTCTACGCATCAATTTTGCATCTATTAAGTACTTTATGGAAAATACGCCATGGGTAAACATGCTTTATTTTATATTAAATGCATGATTTTACCAATGAAATAAATAAGTGGGCTATCGAAAACATGACAAAATTGCAAGAAAAATGCAACATATTTTTCGCAGATACTACTGATCGGACTGCTATTTCAAATGCTTTTTTTCACTTTCCACGAAGTTTAATTTGAAAATTTCATTTACCGACTTGAATAAAATTGGTCCTGAGTACAATATTTATTTATTATGTAGCATTCGTCACTTCCTTGATGCTTGGAATCTTCCTAAGAAAACTACCTACGCTGCCGATCCTTCTTTTGCACAGGAGTCGCGTACGTACACGTTCGAGTGAAAACAAGAATGGCTTGTTCGCATTTGTTCGAAAGCATGTGTTCGTCGTATGGTCGATACGGACGTAAGCAAACATGATGATACGAAATCAGTGAAAAAAAGTCAAATAACAAATGATATCAAAGATTTTTATTTACAACTCAAATCTGTACCAGAACTGATAGTTTAAAGTTGGATGGGCGTTGTTTTTATGCATGTACGATGTTTAAAAGTGTGATTGATTCGAACGTAAACGGGAATACGAATTTGCTATACTTTCGAACGTATCGCATACGGCCGTAAACAAGAATGAGGGTGTATAATTGGTTGGGCCATCTGCGGAAATACACAAGACGGAAATCCACAACTCCAGCATAGACAAATGCATATCTGCAATCCTGCATCAGACAAAAGTCCTGCAAAGTCTCGGAGTAACAGTGGCGCCCAAAGTAGAAGGTACAGATGTTAAACAAGCTCGTAAAATTCTAGAAACAACGACTATTCGCACAGCGTGTGGAAAATTCGAAACTGGACTTTTGTGGAAACATGAAAACGTTTCATTTCCCGGTAGCCGTACGATGTCAGAAAAGCGATTGAAATGTCTGGAAAGACGACTAATCAAAGACCCAGAGTTATACAACAATGTAAAAATGCAAATTGCAGAACTTGAACGAAAGGGATATGCACACCGTGCTACGAGAGAAGAAATACTCAGCTTCTCGTTGAACCAGATCTGGTATTTACCTCTTGGTGTAGTGCTCAACCCCAGGAAACCTGGAAAAGTAAGAGTCATTTGGGATGCGGCTGCAAAAGTCGATGGAATATCTTTAAATACAGTGCTGTTAAAAGGTCCGGATTTGTTGACACCGTTGTTATCCGTGTTATTCAAATACCGCGAAAGAGCTGTGGCAATATGCGGGGACATTCAAGAAATGTTCCATCAGATTATGATAAGAGATGAGGACAAGAGCGCTCAACTGTTTTTATGGCGTAATTCTCCGGATCAACCCACGATTACAATGGTGACGGAAGTAGCAATCTTCGGAGCGACTTGTTCTCCAGCGCAGTCCCAATTCGTAAAAAAATCTAAATGCGACTGAAAACGAAGCCATTTATCCAAAAGCAGCCGCGGCCATAAAAAATAAACACTACGTTGATGATTATTTAGACAGTGTTGATACCGTGGATGAAGCTGTCGATATCGCTGTAGATGTTGCAAAAGTTCACGCCAAAGCTGGATTCCACATCCGTAACTGGCAGTCTAGCAGTACGGAGGTTTTGGAAAGAATCGGTGAAACTAATATAAGTAAGACTAAGCGGTTTGTGTTGGATAAGGAGAATTGTTACGAACGTCTTTTAGGAATGATCTGGCTGCCAAGTGAAGACATGTTTACATTTTCCGTGATGTTTAACGAAGATGTACAACGCATAGTAGATATGCAAACCAATCCTACGAAGAGAGAGATGCTGAAAGTAGTTATGAGCATTTATGATCCGCTCGGTCTAGTCGCAACGTTCCTTATCCATGGGAAAATTCTTATTCAAGAGGTTTGGCGTATGAACACTGGATGGGACGAACAAATACACCACAGCCTATCTTATCGCTGGAAGCAATGGTTAAAAATGATTAGAAAGCTGAACACTATCAGAATTCCTCGCTGCTACTTCCCAGGCTACAATCCGGAAAGCTACGATTCTTTGGAACTGCATATTTTTGTAGATGCGAGTGAACAAGCCTTCGCTGCTGTGGCGTACTTTCGCATCGAGGATGGTGGACAGGCACGATGCGCTTTGGTATCATCAAAAACAAAAGTAGCTTCACTACAACCACTTTCGATACCACGTCTAGAACTGCAAGCAGCAGTACTGGGGGCACGATTGAGGAAAACTATCGAAGAAGGGCATTCTTTGCAAATACGTCGGACTTATTTCTGGTGTGATTCCAGTACAGTAATTGCGTGAATAAGATCTGATTTACGCCGTTATCGCCAGTACGTAACTTTTCGAATAAACGAAATTCTGAGTTTATCAGCTGTAACTGAGTGGAGACGGCTCCCTACAAAATTTAATGTCGCAGATGAAGCTACTAAATGGGGTAATAGTCTAGCAATTGATCCGAACAGTAGGTGGTATCGATGCCCAGAGTTTCTGAAGGAACACAAGGAAGAATGGCCGAGCGATTTCCGAATTGAAGCTGTTGAAACAAGCGAAAAATTACGACCAAGATTTATTTGCAGTCATTTAATCGTTAAACCAGTTATTCAAGTTGAGAGATTCTCTAAATGGGAACGTCTACTGCGGTGTGTTGCCTACGTGCATCGATTCATAGAATTCCGAACACAACGAAACAAACCAAAAGTCTGGCCAGCTGTTGGACTCACGAGGAAACATATTCAAGAAGCGGAACGGAGTCTTTGGCGTTTAGCACAGTCAGAAGCATATCCGGACGAGATTTCCATATTGAATGCCAATCACCATTTGCCTCCCTATAGAAGAAAACTTGTGAGAAAGTCTAGTAAAATAGCGAATCTATCACCAGCTCTAGATGAATTCGGAATTCTTAGAGTCGATAGTATATATGTATGTATATATATATATATATATATATATATATATATATATATATATATATATATATATATATATATATATATATATATATATATATATATATATATATATATATATATATATATATATATATATATATATATATATATATATATATATATATATATATATATATATATATATATATATATATATATATATATATATATATATATATATATATATATATATATATATATATATATATATATAGCCGTATTTACGAGCTATCATTGTTTATTTATTTATTGCTTTACTATTTCCAGCAATTCTTGCAAAATTTCACAATTCATTATGATAGATTGATAGATAAATTAGCAATGATAAGTAAATAAACTATAGTTATGGTATTTGTTTGCTTTTCCCTTATTATCGGGAAGGCACCCCATAGTAAAGTAAATCGGATTCACGACAAAATGCCAGAAATAAAGCTTGCTTCAAATAGAATTGGAACAAAGACAATTGCCTGTATTTCAGTTATTTATTATTGTATTCAAGATCTTTTTTTATACAAATGTAGCGTTTTCTTCATACTTTTAAGAAAAAATACGGATAAAATTATTCGTCACGGTTTTGAAGGAATTCTCGAATTTTTCCTGTAACACGGCTCAGTAGGCGGCGCACACTTGACAAAACATTCTTGAAAAGTTTCATTATAACGTATTATAAAAAAAATAGATATTTTTTTTTGAAAATATTAGACCCTACGGGCTTCCTTGAGTATTAAATTGTTTCCAATGATTTCATAAACAAAAACCTATTTTAATCCACCTAGTGGTGTAATGATGACTTTCTCATATCAATCAGACTATCATATATAATACTGTGATATTCTTCAAAATAATTTTCTTCGATTCTTGAAAAAATAACCGAAATCGGTTTGTATGACCGTCTACTGATGAAAACTATCAATTGGAGAAAATTTGAGATCGATTTAGAAAATTTTTTATGGTTCCAAATGAAATTCAGGAATTTTGTATGGCACCACAGTACCTTCCATTTGAACCTAAGTTTGTGAAAATCGGTATCGACATCTAAGAGAAAAGTTAAAACACATATTTTCATTTTTTGGCACATTTTACCCCATAACTCCGGAACCAAAAGTCCGATCTAAATGAAATTCAGAAATTTACTATAAGACCTAAAGAGCTTTCATTTGATCTAAGTTTAAGAAAGTTGTTGCTCTTGTTTTCACAATTTTTTGCACATTTTACCCCATAATTTCGGAACCGGAAGTCGGATCCAAATAATATTCAGGAATGCATGAGACCACAAGACCCTTCATTTGAATTTAAGTTTGTGAAAATTCGTTCAGCTATCTCCGAGAAAAGTTAGTACCAAAAAAAAACGTTACGTTTTACACACTCACACATATACACACGCAGACATTTTGCGTATTCGACGAACTGAGTCGAATGGTATATGACACACAAGGCCCTCCGGGCCTCGGTTCAAAAGCCAGGTTTCACAGTGATTGCATAACCTTTCTATTTGAGAAAGGCATAACACTTTAAACGCGTTTTTGTCGAAAGCAGGTTTTAAAATCCCGTGTCCATCGTCATTCAAAAACTTCTGCACCAATTTTGTTCTAATTTTTGCACACACTTCTTTTAAAAAAAGTTTAGAAAATAGATTTAGATATCTGTTGCATAATACTGCTACATTGATATACTACATTTGATTTATGTTCGTGAAAATCTATTCAATCATGTGTGAGAAAGTGAAGTGAGCTACATTTTTTACTACTAGTACTGTTGTTATACCGTTCAATTCTAATTTATAAAACCGATACACTGAAGAAGGATGTAAATAACATTCCGAAATACGTATCTGTATTATAACGTTTGATACACTTTGGTGAAAATAGTGAATGTGAAAATATTGACTTTGTAAGAATGTAATAACGTGACGTAGTAGAATTAAACGGTACAACAACAGTAGTATTAGTGAACTATCAGTAAACTTTTTGAAAAAAATATATTGTTGCGAATGATGTCTCATATATAATTTTTTACCAGAGCAGTTTGGATTTCGTCATCAACTCATCAACTTGTCAACTACTCATCAACTTGTCAGAGAGTTTCTCGCGGACCCATTGATACGTAGAATCGTCATCTACCACCAATGCCGATCGCCAGCTGCAGGCTGAATCTGCCTAAATCGACCATTGCGACCGTCTCATGACCCCATATAAAGTTCCTGAATTTCATTTGGATCCGACTTCCGGTTCCGGAACTGCAGGGTGATATGCACCAAAATTGCGAAAAAATGTCACTCACTTTTCTCAGAGACGGCAGAACCGATTTTCACAAACTTAGATTCAAATTGAAAATCTCATGATTCCATAAAAAGTTCCACAATTTCATTCGGATTCAACTTCCGGTTCCGGAATTACAGGATGCTATGCACCAAAAATGTGAAAAAAAATGTCACTACCCTAATGATAATACCCTAGTTTTAGGTTAGTCGTTAATCAAGATTGGAAAATACCCTTGGCATCCTAGAACTTTAGCAGTGCGCCTTTAAATATATTATTATCAAATAAAAAAAAACTTGTCAGAGTAACGAACATGATAAAAGCAAATAAATCTTCTGGGTTATCCACTGGAGTTGCTCTTCTAGACATAGAAAAAGCATTCGACAGTGTTTGGCACAAAGGTTTAATAGCAAAAATACCTGATTTCCAGTTTCCTATTTATCTGATCAAAATGATTCAATTTTTTTTAACTGATCGTACTCTTCAGGTTAGCTATCAGAATAAATCTGAATTGCTACCGTACGAGTAGGTGTATAATATTTTCACTTCTGATCTTCCAAATCTACCCGTTGGTTGTCAGAAATCGCTATTCTGTGACGACACAAATCTGTTAGCCACAGGTAGAAATCTAAGAGTGATCTGTAGTTGCCTACAAAGAAGTTTAAATATTTTCAGTGATTATCTGTCAAAATGGAAAATTAAACCAAATGACGCAAAAACGCAATTTATTATTTTCTCATAAGCCATAAGCTTCTTTTCTAAAACCAAACAATAATCACATTCTCAAATTGAATGGCTTGGAATTGACATGGTCTGATTAGGCTAAATATTTAGGTTAAACGAATGACAAAAAACTCACTTTCAAGGATCACATTGAAGGAATCTAGGCAAAGTGTAATAAATATATTAAATGTTTATATCCTCTTATAAACAGAAATTCTAAGCTCTGTCTAAAAAACAAATTGTTAATTTATAAACAAATTTTCAGACCAGCCATGCTTTATGCAATACCAATTTAGTCAGGTTGTTGTTCCACAAGAAAGAAAACGCTTCAAAGGATTCAGAATAAAATTCTAAAAATGATTTTGAAGCGTCCTCCCTGGTTTAGTAAAAATGAGTTACACAGACTCACAAATATAGAATCATTAGACGTAATGTCTCATAATATTATAAGCAAATTCCGACAAAAATCGATGCAATCTTCAATTGAATCGATTCGATCTCTGTATTAGATAGTAAGTTAGTATATAAATTCCTTTTCCCCATTACGCAATATGCGTAGGTTTAGAATATTCCCTGCACAAAAATCTCATAATAGCGGAAGCAAATGATGTCCTCATGGTAATAACCAAATCATATATATAATAGGGCTGAAAAGTCACCACTTGTGGCTGAACACCCAATTTAAATCTTAATAATTTAATTTTAACTCATATTCCAATAAATAGTTATTTAAAAAAAACAGTACTATTAGTGACAATATTCTACTAACAGCTCAAACGGAAATCTAGTACATTTTATTACATTTAATTACTATAGTTGGTACTTTCGCAATCAAAAGCTGGATATCGGCATAGTGACATTCGGTTCATTCAACCCAGTGCTGAAAAAATTCGTTATCACAATGGTGACTCGAGCTTACATTGAGACAACACATATATCATCGTCCACCCAACGACGATTGTCGCTAATTGAATCATAACAAGTATCATGACTGCCGAACCGACGACACGACCAGGCACTTCGAAAAAAAAAGCGGCCTGAAAAGTGTTTGTTGATCATTTACCATCAGTTACCACAAATCTAGTGACCCCTTGCTAATAATAAAAATCAAATTCTCGAGCAACACTGTTTTAGTTGCTACGAACAGTTGCTAGGAAACCCAGTATAAATAAACAAATAGTTTGAAAAAAGTAGTGAAATCGTCCGTGTTAATTCCGCAACAACACGCACCGTTTTGAAAGAAAACGGAGAGAAACGAATTGCTTATTGCGGTTTCCTAAAGTCTTACCATCATCAAAACAAAAAATAATCTTCAAGTACCTCGTGAAACTACAGTCAATAACATCAAATATGCGTATACGTCTTCTGTAACATGGAACTGAAATGAAGCTCAGTAAATCATAACCATCCAGGTCGATCTGGCGTAATAGGTTGAAGATTTAAAACAACAGGGAAACAAAGATGTTAGACTAACTTTACTATGTGGAACTTTTATGTAATTTTTACTATTTGTAGGTGTCCAAATGCGAAATGCGACTCGAAATATATGCTCAAAGTAAATTTACAAAAGCATATTCAAATACACTTGTACGAAGAGTGTTGTGCAGTTCAAAACGATATAATCAAATTTAGCACATGCGATTCGGTTTTCTACACAAACAAATCACAATCACTAACTGGAAGATCTCTAGACTGAAAGTAAATCAACTGCTTTATACCATGTTCACATTAGCGCTTATATCACTTGATACACCGAGATGATACGCATATCACGTGGAAGTGTTCACATATGATCGAAATGATATCGTTTGACAATCAAGTTGTCATATTGAATGTTCCCATTAGGAGTAAGATCAATAATATTGCTTTTCTCTCCTACAATTCAATCGATAATTGAAGTCTTGCATTTAATGGTCTCCGAACGCCAGTATTCGTTGAAAAATTCGAAATTTTAATGATTGTTTATTGTCACTCTCAAAGTGACGTTCATAAATAAGTGCGTTCAATGCCATTATCCGTGTTGCTAGTTGCGATTTTTGACAACTCGATATGATATCGTACATGATATCCCGTATATCATGCCAAAATGGTGATACGCGTTGACATCAAATTGTATGGGATATCAAGTGATATCGCACATGATATCATCGGATATCAAGTATATCCGTATATCACTTGATATCAGCGCTAATGTGAACATACTATTAGTCTTAGTCTATACTCAACGAATACCACTGGTGAAGAGAAAGTTACTTGTTTAGAACCATTAAACAACTTGTCGATTGATCTGGTCTATATAAAAACATTTTGAATTCAAAATCATCATAATTTAAGATTGTAGTCATTAAGTTTTACAACAATTAGAATGTCATGCTTTTATTAGAAAATGTGCAAACGCTGTGATACAAGTGAAATTTTCAATGACGTCGTTTTGACGTCAAACGATCGTTTTGAAAGATACACTGTCGAATCAATGCGAAATCATAATTTCTTTGCCACGAACCAAGCTGAATACCAAAATTCGCTTGTTTATCTGATTTTTCAGAGTGCATACAAATTCAGTGACAGAATTTTTATATGATTTTGGAAATAAACATACTTTCACACAAAATTTATGAGTGTGTAGGGTTTTGGTAATTTAGTTTTAACGGAATCACTAATACTCGTTACCGACGTAACAAACGAAATTTTTCGCCAGAGAATTTCTCTTCTAAATTCTGGATTGCTGGCTTTCATTTCTTAGAATATTTGACCTTCTGGGAAGCAGCAAAAAGGGATCGTCTCAAACATTTTATTATTTACAATCTAATTAAAGCTTCGAGTTAGAAGTAACCAAGGTTACGGTAACTGTTATTCGCAAAACAACAGTTTTCGGTCTGGGTTGCCAATTTAAAACATTTTTCAAATGATTTCATTTTGACATTACCAGTTACGGAGGGGTAGTTAAATTTACGATACAGTTTTTATGGACGAGTGGCAGGTCGTGTAGTCGGCCGAACCCTTTCAGTATAATTGGAAATTGATTTCATGAAAATGTAAACAAAAGTTATCCCCCTATCGCCCGGCGATGAGCCAGTGATAGACGACAATATTTGTATCATTCGACTTTCAGTTGAGCATCAACGGTATCATATTCATTCCTGAGAATCATCGTAAACCGGGTCGATTGGGCCCTTCCAATCATATGCAGTTCCCAGCGCCCTGGAGAACAAGTCTTTGTTTAATTTAATAAGTAAAATGTTTTCCAACGTGTCTTTCCCAAGGCCAGTGCGTTGATTAGAGAGAACCAAGGCAAGGGCACTGAAAGACCGTTCAACAAAGACTTGGTTCGATGGTGTGGATAGTACAACCATTGCTACTGCATATATCTCTTGGTGCGTAGTCTTACGCCGCAACCAATGGTCCCACACGTTGTAGTTATGTTTTTGGCGTGGCTCTAGGTCCAAAGACTTAACTTGTTGAAGAAACCCGGTCTCGCAACCAAGATTCACGGATTCACCAAACATTTGCGTAAGATACTGATCAAAATCATCGGTAGACTCTGACGATTCTCTACTTGTACTAGCCGGTGTTTTACCCAGTTGGCAGATACGTTCCCATGTATCGACTATGTATTGCTGAATTTTATCTTTTTCCTCAGCCGTGAATATTTTAGAACCTCGATAGTTGAACCTTGGATCCAGGTATAATGCCATCTGGACCGCCTTCAATTGGCGCAAAACGTTCAATCTATTGTTCAACGACCGAAGTAAATGGGGACTGAAAGAGTTTTCGCGAACTTTCTGTACCTCACTCGTTGCCATCAGCCATGCCATATAGAAGTCAGATAACGACACGTGCTTCTCTTGCATTTGCTTTGTGCAGATGTACAACGGCTTAAACGTATCATAGTAATGCTCAATGAACGACCATTGATTGGAAAGGTCTAGTTCGGGAAAATTATCGGCCAACTGGTTAAAAAACCTTTTTTGGTGTACGAACGATTCCATCATTTTGAATATACCACCCCATCGTGTCCTACTCCAGACGGGTGGGTATGAAGCATCGTAGCTTTCAAACTCTGACCGGTACTTCACCAGCTTACATTTTCTAGCAACAGCAGTGATGGCTCGGATAGACTCATCGGATTTATCAACAACATCCAGTATTGCAAGCTGTAAGGTATGCACGGCACATCTTACAAGAGTAATCTTTTCGGACAGTTCATTGGCCAGTTCAACAGTAACGTTTCGTTCACACTGTTGATCATCCTCTATCACATCCGACTCATCCAGCTCATCTATATTCGTACCATCAGCCTGCTGCTCTGTAGGCATTACGTACGTATCATTGTTTAATTTTCTAACCGTTGCCACCATATTAGCCCCATTGTCGCATGTCACGGAAAATATGTTCTCAAGAGATAGCCCATAGTCGGCCAAAGTATCCATAACTTTTGATTTCAAGAACGCCGCTGTTTGACTTTCTTTGATTTCGATCATACCTGCTCGTCTAGGGCATACTGTACATTGATACCTAAGATAAGGCGATTGTGTCGGGCAGCAGAATCTATTTTCAAGCAGACGAGCTTGCTTTTCATTTCATCTATCAACATTTCTTTTAGACGATAGGCAGTCGTCGAGAGATGACATTTCATTGTGACACGGTTCAAAGTGCACCCAAGAGTCGTTGTAATCGGTTTCAGTAAGTCTTTGAAGTCTTCCCACTCGAAGAAGGTAATAGGAAGATGATGAAAGGTCGTCAGCTTAACTGCTGACGCAATTAGTAACTGCCGGTCAATAGCTATTAAACGCTTAGGAATTACTCTTTCCTTCTTCTCCATTGGATAGGCAATTGTAAGGAGATTGTTTGCACATGCACGTTCCGTATGTACGGTACGAAAGTGACGGATGAAGTTGCCAGGGGCAAATCTACTCTGGACGTATGGACATCCTGATGCGGGATCGATGTTGCAGATAGCTTTATCGCCCTGTCTTACTACCAATGACGACGCAATGTCCGTCAGTGACCGCTGCAGCTTATTGCGGTCTGCTTTTGTTGTAGGTACCATCGTATAAACACCACACAAAATTTAGTCGTTAATGGTTTAACTCTAAATACGCTCCTCTATCTAAACACACACTTGATAAATACTTCTTTGATCAATATTGAATTCGCACTATATCACTATAACCTTGTCTGAACCGGATTCGTTCGGAATACGATACGAAACCTGACAGACTCTCCCTCCTACGCCTCCGACAAGTGCCGGAAGCAACGGTGGTATCTCATTGTTACCCGGGAGATAATATTTTACCCGAGCTCCCACCTATCTGGCAGTGGGCCACGGTAGTGCACCACTTCACCAGCGCTCATATAGCTATTCGCCTCTCTGTTCGTACCTGTCCCTCCAAACCGTAGTTAGCAATTCCAACAACCTACATATTTTCAGTTAGCTTTTCCAACAACCTATCCGATTTTTTTTTCTTAGCTAAGTCCAACACTTTTTTAGTTATGCCAACAACCGATTTAGTTCAGTCAACACCCGCATTTTTTTCCAAAACCCAGCTGTTTCACATATGGTAGTGCCGTCCCCGCTCTGTCGAATGCAATTGACGTGAGCGTAGTACGCGGGATAGGTGATAAGTTACGAACGTAGGCGCAATGCCTATCCGTGCGGGATATGTGCCAATTCGTACATGGGTAACATCAAAGACATCATATTAACAAGATATCCAGCTCTCACATTTCCCGAACAAATCATTGGCAACATCCTTTTTTGCGAGCATGTCGCCCCCAGGCGAGCCCGCATCGAATCTTATACATAGAAGTAGGGGAGAAAAATGTCAAATTCGTGCGCGCCAAAATAGCAGGGTTGCGCACCCATACAATTGACATGATATGTTGAATGTGATGCCGTGCGATGGCGTTGCTGAACTGAAGATTGACTTCGCTCCAAGCTGACAGGGTCTGGTAACATGCTGGAAGGCCGCAGCATGAGAGGCATACGCTTAGTAAACCGGGTTGACCGGTTGCAACTTGGCAACATTTGTATGGAGCAAAAAATTTGTGCGCAGATTTTCCAAAACGGACTTCACGTCGTGAAAGTACGTCGCAAAACTACCAGAACGCACCATATGTCATTACGTTCGTTTACCATAGTAAGCCGTAACAACGATTTTAAATAATGCCTCTCGGTACGAACCTTCACCATGGACACGTATATGGGCGGTTCGCTGTCTATGCCGCATCGATAGGCGTTAACGGTTAACACTGTATACATAACTACGGACGCGTATACGGGAGCGGTTAGCTGCATGTGCATCGCTGTTAGGCGTTAGCCATAGATACGTTTTCAACCAACCACCAATCTTAAACCACTCGTGCACTTAACAATTGTTACGACATGTACGACCCAGAACTTTATATCACTGGGTCGATGTGATCAACAGATGGAAACTTGGTCAAGTAACCCGGTTGCAAAAACTGGTATTACCAGGGTTGAAAAAAATCGAACCTCTCTACTGAAAATCAGTCATAGTGAAATATCAGTCACATAAGCTGACCATGATATTCATGCCACTTATCATTCGAGTGTCTTTCGGTGAAGTGATACGCAACTGATTATCAGATACGTAGTCCTGATATATCTATTTCGGTATCAGTCAACCCGTGTTAGCTCTATGACCGAGTACGTGTTTATCACCAACCACCAATCACCATTCCTTAGACTGCTTGGCATTGCAGCCACCAACCACCAAGCATGCCACGCACCGACTGTAGTACCATATGTGACAACGTTGTGCGTGCACTCACTCGCTCGGCTACTCATCCATCGAACTATACCCTGCAGTGCATACATGGTATGCATGCTGTCGTTACCTATCGCACCATATGTTACAACGTTGTGCGTGCACTCACTCGCTCGGCTACTCATCCATCGAACTATACCCTGCAGTGCATTCGACCCCCGGTTCCGAGTCAAGTAATCGAACCCGGCGAGAATCCATGGTTGAAGGTCGCCAAGAAGAAAAAGGTCCCAAAAGAGGCCGGGCCCATTCCCGCGAGGAAGGCTAGGGACAAAGGTGAGGCTCTGTTGGTTAAGGCCGACAAAGAAAAATACGCCGATGTGCTCAAGGCCATGCGGAGTGAGGCAAAGCTAGCCGAGCTTGACAAAGAAGTTCGCAGCATCCGTCGTACGAAGACGGGAGAAATGCTGCTCGAGCTTAAAAAGGGAGCTCAGGTGGGCGGAACGGAGCTTGTTGCGCTTGCCCAACAAGTCCTGGGCGCTACGGCCGAAGTTAGAGCCCTGCATAACGAGGTTGCTCTCCAGTGCAAACGGTTGGATGAAATCGCCACCGCAAAAGAACTGGCTTTGGCCATCAAGGAGCAAGGAGGTGCGGATGTCCCACAGGAATCCATCCGTTTGAGAAAAGGACCGCAGGGCACCCAGATAGCTACATTTAAGCTATCGGCCACGGATGCTAATAAGGTCCTCAAAGTGGGCAGGCTAAAGGTCGGATGGTCGGTATGCCCAGTGACCGCTTACCAACCGCCGGTGGTTGACATGTGCTTCAGGTGCTTCGAACCTGGCCACAAGTCGTGGAACTGCAAAGGCCCAGACCGGAGCAACCTCTGCAAACGTTGCGGCGGCGAGGGGCACAAGGCGTATGCATGCGAAAGAACGCCACGTTGCATGCTATGCGCGAGCAAGAAGAAGGCCACAAACCACGTCATGGGCGGACCTACTTGCTCAACAAGTGGAGGGAGTAAAACAGCATGCAAGTAGTACAGCTGAACCTAAATCACTGTGCAGCTGGCCAACAATTGCTGCACCAGTCAGTGACGGAATGGGGCATTGATGTCGCGATTCTCTCGGATCCCTATCACACACCGGTAGATAACGGGAACTGGGTGTCGGACGAATCCAAGACGGTGGCGATCTTGACGACTGGTCGATACCCAGTGCAAGAGGTGGTGAAAACACAAGCGGAGGGAGTAGCCAGGGGGGTTCAGGGAGGTCATACAGAGATGTCTGGACGAGCGTATGTTCCCAGACATTTGGAAAAGACAAAGGTTGGTACTATTACCGAAACCTAGGAAACCCCCAGGGGATCCTTCGGCGTATAGACCAATCTGTCTGATCGTTTATCGACCTGACTTTCTGTAGTCCCGGCCTAGCTGGAGATCTCAATTGGAGAGTTGATGGTGGCTACACTCATAGCGACCATCTAGCCATTCGCTACACGATCGGCCAACTGGCGAGAAACACAAAGAGGAGTAATACTCCAAAAACTCTAGCGTGGAAGGTGGCTAACTTCGACCGCGAAACGTTTTGCGCTGCCCTCGAATTGGAGGAGCACAACGAGAACCTGAGAGGGGACGAGTTGATCGCTATCTTGTCACGGGCGTGTGACGCGACTATGCCCAGAAAGGCTCAACCGAGGACCAACAGACCACCGGTCTACTGGTGGAACGAGCAAATTGCACGCCTTCGCGCATCCTGCCTCAGGGCTAGAAGAAGGATGCAAAGAGCTCGATCAGCGGAGATGAGGATGGAGAGGAACACGGTGTTCAAAGCGGCGAAGCTAGCGCTAAACAAGGCCATCAGCGCAAGCAAAAGAGCCTGTTTCGACAAGCTATGCGAGGGAGCCAACTCCAACCCATGGGGCGATGCCTACAGGATGGTGATGGCCAAAATGAGAGGGGCGGTAGCACCCCCTGAACGTAGTCCGGCGAGGTTGAAGGAAATCACAACGGTTCTCTTTCCCCACCACGACACGTCCCCCTGGCAGCCAGCTCCGCTACCAGCGAATTAAGTCGTAAAGGTGACGAACGAGGAGTTGCTCACTGCGGCGAGATCGCTCGATACAAAGAAAGCCCCGGGGCCAGATGGTATCCCGAACGTGGCTCTAAAGGCGGCTATAATGACAAAACCGGACATGTTCAGGGAGGTCATACAGAGATGTCTGGACGAGCGTATGTTCCCAGACATTTGGAAAAGGCAAAGGTTGGTACTATTACCGAAACCTGGGAAACCCCCAGGGGATCCATCGGCGTATAGACCAATCTGTCTGATCGACACTGTGGGTAAGCTCCTTGAGAAAATCATCCTCAACAGGCTAGCCCCCTTCACAGAGGAGGAAGAAGGACTGTCCTGCCAACAGTACGGGTTTCGCAGAGGGAGGTCGACGGCGGACGCCATAACATCGGTGGTAACCACGGCGGAGGTAGCTATACAGCGCAAACGACGAGGGATCCGCTACTGTGCGGTAGTAACGCTAGACGTCAAGAACGCGTTCAATAGTGCTTGCTGGGCAGACATTGCTGATTCCCTACTTCGACTAGGAGTACCGGAAGGGCTGTACAAGATTCTGGAAAGCTACTTCCAGAACCGAGTATTGCTCTACGAAACCGACGAAGGCACATGTAGCACTCCAATCACGGCTGGAGTACCACAGGGATCTATATTGGGCCCAATCCTGTGGAATATAATGTACGATGGAGTACTGAGGTTGAGGCTCCCTCCGGGTGTCCAGATAGTCGGGTTCGCGGACGGAGTCACGCTGACAGTCTACGGCGAATCCATCGAAGAGGTCGAACTGAGTGCATCACACTCAATCTGCCTAGTGGAGGACTGGCTGCGTAGCAGGAAACTGCAACTCGCGCACCACAAAACAGAGGTGATGGTGATAAACAACCGCAAATCGGAACAGGAGGCGCTGGTACATGCCAGAGATTGCGTGATCCCCTCCAAGAGATCACTGAAGCAATTGGGTGTGATGCTCGACGACAAACTCAGTTTCAGCAAGCACGTTGAATACGCCTGCAAGCGCGCATCAACAGCGATCGCGGCGCTCTCTCGTTTGATGGCCAACAGCTCGCCTGTGCGCTCCAGTAAACGAAGGTTACTGGCAGGAGTGGCAGTTTCGATCCTCAGGTACGGCAGCCCGGTATGGGCGTCGGCACTAAATGTGGAACGCAACGCACAGATGCTGGAGAGTACGCATAGACTGATGTGTCTTCGCGTAATCAGTGCATACCGCACTGTATCGAGGGATGCGGCCTGCGTGGTTGCAAGCATGATGTCTATCGGTCTGATAGTGAAGGAAGACGCGGAGCGCTACAGCATGCGAGGAGACAGGAACGCCCGTAGGGCCTCCAAAGCCGCTTCTCTACGCAGATGGCAACAAGAGTGGGACAGCTCAACCAAGGGCATGTGGACACATCGGCTCATACCTAGGGTTTCGAGCTGGTTAGATAGACCTCACGGAGAAGTGAACTTCGGCCTGACGCAATTCCTCACAGGCCACGGGTGCTTCAGATGGTACCTCCACAGGTTCGGCCACGCGACATCCCCTGTATGTCCTGGCTGCCCAGACGAGATCGAGACGGCTGACGTCTTGTCCGCATGTTCTCGTTTCGCGGCTCAAAGGAGTGAGCTACTGGAGGCATGCGGCAGGGACACCACACCGGAAAACCTGATCCAGAGAATGTGCCACTGCGTAGAGAACTGGAACGCAGTGTCGACCGCGGCATCCCAAATTGCGGGCATATTGCAGCGGAAATGGAGTGCGGATCAACAACAGGTCAGCCGCGTACCGTAGCAGGCTCAAGAGGGATCAGCGAATAAACGTCGGTCCTGGAGAACCTTCTTCGTCGGAGTAGTCTAGATCCATCGTCGGGGACTAGACGAGTAGTACATAAAACTGCTAGGATCGTCGGGGCGCCAGTGAACCGGAAGCTATCCTCCAACCGGAATCACTGGATCGACCCAGGCATCCTCTCGGTCGGGCGTTGACGGGTATCGAAAGCGTCGGTTTCGGGAGGGCCTCCTTCGTCGGGGAACTCTCCGTCGGTGTAGGCTAGATCCTTCGGCGGGGGCTAGTCGAGTAGCCGCCACAACACCGATTCGAGTCGTCGAGGCGCCAGCGAACCGGAAGCCATGCTCCAACCGGAATCGCGGGACCGACCTCGGCACTCCATCGGGTGTCCCGTGCGGTGTAAGAGACTCGGTGTCGGGAGATTCTCCTTCGCCGGGGAACTCTCCGTCGGAGTAGTCTAGATCCTTCGTCGGGGACTAGACGAGTAAATCGTGTTGTAATACCGCTAGGATCGTCAGGGCGCCAGTGAACCGGAAGCTTTCCTCCAACCGAAATCACTTGACCGACCCAAGCATCCTCTCGGTCGGGCGTTGACGGGTATCGAAAGCGTCGGTTTCGGGAGGGCCTCCTTCGTCGGGGAACTCTCCGTCGGTGCAGGCTAGATCCTTCGGCGGGGGCTAGTCGAGTAGCCGCCACAACACCGATTCGAGTCGTCGAGGCGCCAGCGAACCGGAAGCCATGCTCCAACCGGAATCGTGGGACCGACCTCGGCACTCCATCGGGTGTCCCGTGCGATGTAAGAGACTCGGTGTCGGGAGATTCTCCTTCGCCGGGGAACTCTCCGTCGGAGTAGTCTAGATCCTTTGTCGGGGACTAGATGAGTAGATCGTCGCGTGGTACCGATAGGATCGTCTGAGCGCCAGTGAACCGGAAGTCACACTCCAACCGGAATCATTGGATCGACTTAGGCATCCTTTCGGTCGGGTCGTAGACGTGTACCGTAAGCGTCGGTTCGGGAAGTCTTTCCTCGTCGGGGAACCCTCCGTCGGCGTAGACTAGATCTTTTGGCGGAGACTAGTCGAGTAGTTCCGCGACGTAGTATCAGTTACCGTAGACGTACCGGAAGTTACCCTCCAGCCGGCATCACTGGACCGACCTCGTCATCCAACTGGTCGATCCCTCGAGAGCCTTCCACCCCGAAGTAATACCTAGCGGTGGTGCCGGGGAGGTAGGGTTTGAGATCCAATGTGTTTTAGTTTGTAGTTCCAATCAACAGTTGGGTAGTTCCAATCAACAGTTGGGTAGTCCTGTGGAGAGTCCCACACTTCGTGCGTAAATGCATTTCACCTTGTAAAAAAAAAATACCCTGCAGTGCATACATGGTATGCATGCTGTCGTTACCTATCGCACCATATGTGACAACGTTGTGCGTGCACTCACTCGCTCGGCTACTTATCCATCGAACTATACCGATGGGGCAGCAGGGACTATGTCTAAGGGCTTGACGACCCCTCCCCCGGCAACTGCGAGTTGTAGGGCTTGCCTAGGATGCGGTGGGGTTTGGCAGTGGGCTCTGCTAATCCCCTACAAAAAGCTGCATGTATCCGCAAGCAAGTCCTACCAAAGCGATCGTGTGCCGCTCAAAGTGCACAAGCCCAACGGGAGTGCCGACTCGGCACGTTAGGACTAACGCCAGTGAGGTCCTAACTATGGCATACTGGCTACCATACCATCCATGGATACGATACGGTAGATCGGAATATATAGAGAAACTAGGGCTGACAGCTGCGGTATTCTACTCCTTCAGTAAAGCAGGGTGGAACCGGCTTGAAATGGCGAGTAGGCTAATGCCGCAGCTGCCTTCCGTCCCATAAAACCGTGGCAGGCCTTATGGCACGCCGTCTCACTTTCAGCCACCCGGTTGGGATGACTGGGTGGAAGTAGGTTCAGATGCCCTTTTCCTGATTTGCGCTGATCCGGCTCTGAGCGTAAAGCCAACCCTCGCATGGCCTCAATGCACCGCATAGGTAACAATGGGATCATGATAGCGACTACTTTCGGCTGGGTTTGACGGTAGCCATAAGGGGGACCGATATAAAATGAGCTTTACATCAACAACATCGACGTCGAGTAAGGAGGTAAACCCTTTCGCAAGAGGGGGTTTGAAGAGCGCTTGCCCAACAAGTCCTGGGCGATACGGCCGAAGTTAGAGCCCTACGTAACGAGGTTGCACTCCAGTGCAAACGGTTGGACGAAATCGCCACCGCAGAAGAACTTGCCATGGCCATCAAGGAGCAAGGAGGTGTGGATGTCTCACGGGAATCCATCCGCATGAGGAAAGGACCACAGGGCACCCAGATAGCTACATTTAAGCTATCGGCCACGGATGCCAATAAGGTCCTCAAAGTGGGCAGGCTAAAGGTCGGATGGTCGGTATGCCCAGTGACCGCTTACCAACCGCCGGTGGTCGACATGTGCTTCAGGTGTTTCGAACCTGGCCACAAGTCGTGGAATTGCAAAGGCCCAGACCGGAGCAACCTCTGCAAACGTTGCGGCGGCGAGGGGCACAAGGCGTATGCATGCGAAAGAACGCCACGTTGCATGCTATGCGCGAGCAAGAAGAAGGCCACAAACCACGTCATGGGCGGACCTACTTGCTCAACAAGTGGAGGGAGTATAACAGCATGCAAGTAGTACAGCTGAACCTAAATCACTGTGCAGCTGGCCAGCAATTGCTGCACCAGTCAGTGACGGAATGGGGCATTGATGTCGCGATTCTTTCGGATCCCTATCACACACCGGTAGATAACGGGAACTGGGTGTCTGACGAAGCCAAGACGGTGGCGATCTTGACGACTGGTCGATACCCAGTGCAAGAGGTGGTGAAAACACAAGCGGAGGGAGTAGCCATAGCTAAGGTAAACGGAGTTTACTATTGTAGCTGCTACGCACCACCGAGATGGTCAATAGACCAGTTCACTCGGATGGTCGACATGTTGACCGCAGACCTTGTGGGTCAGAAGCCGGTGGTGATAGCCGGAGACTTCAACGCCTGGGCAACGGCTTGGGGCAGCCGCTTCACCAATAGGAGAGGACAGACGTTACTGGAGGCCCTCGCCAAGTTGGACGTCGTGTTAGCGAATGATGGACTGAAAAGTACCTTCCAGCGGAAAGGAGTCGAGTCGTTTATCGACCTGACTTTCTGTAGTCCCGGCCTAGCTGGAGATCTTAATTGGAGAGTTGATGATGGCTACACCCATAGCGACCATCTAGCCATTCGCTACACGATCGGCCAATTGGCGAGAAGCACAAGGAGGAGAAATACTTCCAAAACTCTTGCGTGAAAGGTGGCTAACTTCGACCGCGAAACGTTTTGCGCTGCCCTCGAATTGGAGGAGCACAACGCGAACCTGAGAGGGGACGAGTTGGTCGCTATCTTGTCACGGGCGTGTGACGCGACCATGCCTAGAAAGGCTCAACCGAGGACCAATAGACCACCGGTCTACTGGTGGAACGAGCAAATTGCACGCCTTCGCGCATCCTGCCTCAGGACTAGAAGAAGGATGCAAAGAGCTCGATCAGCGGAGATGAGGATGGAGAGGAACACGGCGTTCAAAGCGGCGAAGCTAGCACTAAACAAGGCCATCAGCTCAAGCAAAAGAGCCTGTTTCGACAAGCTATGCGAGGGAGCCAACTCCAACCCATGGGGCGATGCCTACAGGATGGTGATGGCCAAAACGAGAGGGGCGCTAGCACCCCCTGAACGTAGTCCGGCGAGGTTGAAGGAAATCATAACGGTTCTCTTTCCCCACCACGACACGTCCCCCTGGCAGCCAGCTCCGCTACCAGCGAATTAAGTCGTAAAGGTGACGAACGAGGAGTTGCTCACTGCGGCGAGATCGCTCGATACAAAGAAAGCCCCGGGGCCAGATGGTATCCCGAACGTGGCTCTAAAGGCGGCTATAATGACAAAACCGGACATGTTCAGGGAGGTCATACAGAGATGTCTGGACGAGCGTATGTTCCCAGACATTTGGAAAAGACAAAGGTTGGTACTATTACCGAAACCTGGGAAACCCGCAGGGGATCCTTCGGCGTATAGACCAATCTGTCTGATAGACACTGTGGGTAAGCTCCTTGAGAAAATCATCCTCAACAGGCTAGCCCCCTTCATAGAGGAGGCAGGAGGACTGTCCGATCAACAGTACGGGTTCCGCACAGGCAGGTCGACGGTGGACGCCATAACATCGGTGGTAACCACGGCGGAGGTAGCTATACAGCGCAAACGACGAGGGATCCGCTACTGTGCGGTAGTAACGCTAGACGTCAAGAACGCGTTCAATAGTGCTTGCTGGGCAGACATTGCTGATTCCCTACTTCGACTAGGAGTACCGGAAGGGCTGTACAAGATTCTGGAAAGCTACTTCCAGAACCGAGTATTGCTCTACGAGACCGACGAAGGCACACGTAGCACTCCAATCACGGCTGTAGTACCACAGGGATCTATCTTGGGCCCGATCCTGTGGAATATAATGTACGATGGAGTACTGAGGTTGAGGCTCCCTCCGGGTGTCAAGATAGTCGGGTTCGCGGACGGAGTCACGCTGACAGTCTACGGCGAATCCATCGAAGAGGTCGAACTGAGTGCATCACACTCAATTTGCTTGGTGGAGGACTGGCTGCGTAGCAGGAAACTGCAACTCGCGCACCACAAAACAGAGGTGATGGTGGTAAACAACCGCAAATCGGAACAGGAGGCGCTGGTACATGCCAGAGATTGCGTGATCCCCTCCAAGAGATCACTGAAGCAATTGGGTGTGATGCTTGACGACAAACTCAGTTTCAGCAAGCACGTTGAATACGCCTGCAAGCGCGCATCAACAGCGATCGCGGCGCTCTCCCGTTTGATGGCCAACAGCTCGCCTGTGCGCTCCAGTAAACGAAGGTTACTGACAGGAGTGGCAGTTTCGATCCTCAGGTACGGCAGCCCGGTATGGGCGTCGGCACTAAATGTGGAACGCAACGCACAGATGCTGGAGAGTACGCATAGACTGATGTGTCTTCGCGTAATCAGTGCATACCGCACTGTATCGAGGGATGCGGCCTGCGTGGTTGCAAGCATGATGTCTATCGGTCTGATAGTGAAGGAAGACGCGGAGCGCTACAGCATGCGAGGAGACAGGAACGCCCGTAGGGCCTCCAAAGCCGCTTCTCTACGCAGATGGCAACAAGAGTGGGACAGCTCAACCAAGGGCAGGTGGACACATCGGCTCATACCTAGCGTCTCGAGCTGGTTAGATAGACCTCACGGAGAAGTGAACTTCGGCCTGACGCAATTCCTCACAGGCCACGGGTGCTTCAGATGGTACCTCCACAGGTTCGGCCACGCGACATCCCCTGTATGTCCTGGCTGCCCAGACGAGATCGAGACGGCTGAACACGTCTTGTTCGCATGTTCCCGTTTCGCGTCTCAAAGGAGTGAGCTACTGGAGGCATGCGGCAGGGACACCACACCGGAAAACCTGATCCAGAGAATGTGCCACTGCGTAGAGAACTGGAACGCAGTGTCGACCGCGGCATCCCAAATTGCGGGAATATTGCAGCGGAAATGGAGTGCGGATCAACAACAGGTCAGCCGCGTACCGTAGCAGGCTCAAGAGGGATCAGCGAATAAACGTCGGTCCTGGAGAACCTTCTTCGTCGGAGTAGTCTAGATCCATCGTCGGGGACTAGACGAGTAGTACGTAAAACTGTTAGGATCGTCGGGGCGCCAGTGAACCGGAAGCTTTCCTCCAACCGGAATCACTGGATCGACCCAGGCATCCTCTCGGTCGGGCGTTGACGGGTATCGAAGGCGTCGGTTTCGGGAGGGCATCCTTCGTCGGGGAACTCTCCGTCGGTGTAGGCTAGATCCTTCGGCGGGGGCTAGTCGAGTAGCCGCCACAACACCGATTCGAGTCGTCGAAGCGCCAGCGAACCGGAAGCCATGCTCCAACCGGAATCGCGGGACCGACCTCGTCACTCCATCGGGTGTCCCGTGTGGTGTAAGAGACTCGGTGTCGGGAGATTCTCCTTCGCCGGGGAAATCTCCGTCGGAGTAGTCTAGATCCTTCGTCGGGGACTAGACGAGTAAATCGTGGTGTAATACCGCTAGGATCGTCAGGGCGCCAGTGAACCGGAAGCTTTCCTCCAACCGGAATCACTGGACCGACCCGGGCATCCTCTCGGTCGGGCGTTGACGGGAATCGAAAGCGTCGGTTTCGGGAGACCTCCTTCGTCGGGGAACTCTCCGTCGGTGTAGGCTAGATCCTTCGGCGGAGGATAGCCGAGTAGCCGCCACAACACCGATTCGAGTCGTCGAGGCGCCAGCGAACCGGAAGCCATGCTCCAACCGGAATCGCGGGACCGACCTCGGCACTCCATCGGGTGTCCCGTGTGGTGTAAGAGACTCGGTGTCGGGAGATTCTCCTTCGCCGGGGAACTCTCCGTCGGAGTAGTCT